>NC_092399.1:33870932-34153432 GCF_030028105.1 Mobula birostris
GTCAAACTTATACCTAGTTAAGGATATTCCCTCGCTCTCGTCAGGCCCACTATGTCCAGAGAGTGTAGGAAGTGTGGCTTGGCTACAGAGTCATTGAGCAAAGTGTCAGATGCATCCCCTCTGTATCTTGGAGTTGAGGTACCGTCCCCTCTGTATCTTGGAGTTGAGGTACCGTCCCCTCTGTACCTTGGAGTTGAAGTACCGTCCCCTCTGTATCTTGGAGTTGAGGTACCGTCCCCTCTGTATCTTGGAGTTGAGGTACCGTCCCCTCTGTACCTTGGAGTTGAGGTACCGTCCCCTCTGTACCTTGGAGTTGAGGTACCGTCCCCTCTGTATCTTGGAGTTGAGGCTCATCAGACTGTGCTTCAGCATATGCAGATGTCTAAGCTGTTACTCGGAGGGGCAGGGATGGAGTAAAGTTGATTTGTGAAAGAGACAGAAGGCCATGGAAGAAAGAAGAAAAGGAGGAGGAGCACCAGAATGAGGCAAGGAGGTAAGGAGAGGGAGGGAAAAGGGGATGGGAAATGGTGAAGGGATGGGGGGGGTCAGGGACGGGTGGGGTTGGGAGGCATTACCAGAAGTTTGAGAAATCGATGTTCATGCCATTGGGTTGGAGGCTACCCAGACGAAATAGGTGTTGTTCCTCCAAGTGTGGCTTCATCCCGCCAGTGGAGGAGGTTATGGATGGACATATCGGAATGGGAATGGGAAGTGAAATTAACATGGGTGGCCACTGGGCGATCCCACTTGTTCTGGAGGACAGAGCATAGATGCTCTGCGAAGCGGTCTCTCAATCTACATTGGGTCTCACCGATATAGAGGAGGCCACACCAGGAGGACCGAATACGGTAGATGACCCCGACAGACTCACAGGTGAAGTGTCACCTCACCTGGAAGGACTGTTTAGGGCCCCGGATGGTAGTGAGGGAGGAGGTGTAGGGGCAGGTGTAGCACTTGTCTGCTTGCAAGGATAAATCCACTTGCAAAGGCGGGATACCGGCATCTTAAAACCAGTCGCTTCGGCCAGATGGGGCTCGTCGGCCATGATTGGCAGCTCATCTAGGAGAAAGAAAACAGATTTCAAGTCTCCACTGCCTTGTGGCTATATCCGTACTTGAGGAAGGCTTTGGGAGTAAACCCCGAGGAAAATCTGAAGCTGGAGTCTCGAAGGCAGTCCTGTGTTGACTTCAACACTGACTGGTACCTCCATTGACGCCACCGGTGCCAAGCTGTATCGGCCGCTACCGTTCCTTTGGATCCTTGAGCTGCATAGAGAGGGGCAGCCTGCTGCATGGGTAACAGCTTACTCTCCACATCGTCTGGCCTGGTTTGTCCACTGGCTTGAGTAACAAACACAGACAGTGAGGACACAACATTCATGGTCGACCCCCGAACAACAGAGGGCCCTTTGTCAATTTTGGAGAAGCAGCAAAAAAGATGCTTTTGTCTGTTTAAGGAAGAGGGATGAAGGGCCCTAGCCCAAAACGTCGACTGTCTCTTCCTTCCCAGCCTGGCCTGGTGAGTTCCTCCAGCATTTTGTGTGGAGGAAACGCTCAGAATTATTATGATAGCTCGGAAAAAAGATGAGAGCTGAATTCGTGGGAAGAAAAAACAAAGATTTTCACCATTAAATGAAAGAAAGGTTTAGCTGATGACAGCAGTCTGAATAATCTCTTAACAAAGACCATAGCCTGTATTTTTCTTAGAAGCAAAGCCAAATGTATAAATATTTTGTCCATTCGGGCAAAAACCCATTAGCTGGTAGTACTTTGATCACATGCAGTAGCTGATACAAAGGTCTCAGTGGATGTGGTGGAATGTCAGATGGTTTTTAACAGTTCTTTGGAACTATATTCTGCTTTGCATCAAGGGAACATTTCATAAGATTAATTTAATCAATAAATAGAAAAATTGTGTGGAATGGGCTCCTGCACCAACAGGCACCATCAGCTATAACTACACACAGTAGTGAAAGCATCAGTTGTCACAGCACTGGATGCATAACACATGGACATGATAACACACAGACACACACACACACACACACACACACACACAAACACACACACACACACACACAAACACACACACACACACACTCACCCACACACACGCACACACAACACATCCACATGCACCTAATGTATTCAGGGAGATAATCACAGATCACAAAGACCAGCCGTGCCCCCCACCCCCGAACAAAGGAAGGGTTTCCATGGAGTAAATGGCCTTCCGTGATTCTTATGTCAACTCTAAGGAGATACCGTTTTACCTTTGTCATGATCTACCTGAGCTACCTGCACAAGTAAAATGAATCTCACCTGCCATGATACTAACTTTGATATCCTATGTTGTGCTTCAGGTTGTGGTTCATTTCTCTGGGGTTGACCATCCTTCAGAATTCCTTTAAACACTTATCAGAGAAACAGTGTCAGTCGGTGGGGGGGTGGGGGGTCTCATTACCTCAGCCACTCTCACTTAAAAGTTTATATCGAATTATCCCTTAAACTTCTAAATTTTGTGGAACACCTGTCAGATTGATGCCATCTCTCCTCAAAACACTGCTCGGGTATAGATTGATAACTCACTTTGTGCAGTCTCCAAGTCCCCCATATAATGTCCAGAGAGTTTGTCCGGAATAGTTCTCCGGGTGTGGTCTAATCGGGGATTTCTACAACTGTGGAATAACTTCTTTCCTCTTGTACTCAGTGGCCACCAAGTGTATGCTCATGGTCTTTTTGGTTCAAGTTGTGTCCGTTCATATTTACCTGCATTTGCCCCAGATTCAACTATTTACAAAGTCAAGGACAATTTATATTTATTTTCACAGTATCTATGTACTGTATGTCACCATATAGTACCATGAGATTCATTTCCTCGCAGGCAGTTGCAGGAAAATAAAGAAATACAACGGAATTTATGAAAGACTATACATAACCAAAGACTGACAAATAACCAGTGTGCAAAAGAAGACGAATTGTGCAAAAACAATAATGAGAACGAGTTGACAGTGAGTCTGTAGGTTGTGGAAGCAGTTCACAGCTGAGATGAGTAAAGTTCAGGAGCCTGATGGTTGTAGAGTGATAGGAGAGGGGAACGTCGAATGTCGACTCAGACCATGAGAGGCCTGCGTTGGGCATTCTCATGCCTTACAAGGCGCAGATTGGAAGTCTGTGTGAGGCGCCACTCCTCGCACAGACTAGAGCAATGTGTGGTTAAGTGCCTTGCTCAAGGACACAAACACGCTGCCACAGCTGAGGCTCGAACTAGCGGCCTTCAGATCACTAGACGAATGCCTTAACCACTTGGCTACGTGCCCAACAGTAGAGCGATAACTGTTCCTGCACTTGCTGGTGTGGGACCTAAGGCTCTTGTACCTCCTTCATGATGACAGCAGTGAGGAGAGAGCATTGTAACATCCATTGACAGCTTACTGCAGTCCAGTCTATCCTGCTCTCTGTTTATAATTCATCAGTAAACGTGGATAGATGTCTTTCTATGCTAATCCTAGAGTTGCATACAGGGAGGGTGAACAGTTGTGTTACAAGCAAGGGTTCTGGCTGGATATCACAATTTACAGGTTGCCATTGTGAGTAATCATTCATTATCCCTACTGTCTCTCTCCTGCTGTGCAGCTGGCTCCCTAACCAGCTCAGCTATTCATTTTCCAACATCAGCTGACAACCTCTCATGTGGCTATTAACTTTTGGAAGTCCATGGAAAAAACATACAGAGACATTCTTCTTGATGTCAGTTACATCATCAAAGGCTTCAGACAGCGTCACTAAATAGGCAAATTATAAAACTTGCTGCCCTGCGCCCAACCAGACTTCTCAAGAATCAGCCATACCTCTGTAACGAGAGGCGATTATTACTCTGCACCATATCCATGTTTGAAATGCGACCGAAACAACTTTTGTACTGATATTGACATCGATTATTCAGATAATTGGGAGGATGAAGAATGGGTCTTTTTTTTACTGTCTCATAATTACCATCAGCTGCCTGTATATTTCTTTCATTTATTTTTGAGATACAACACAATAACAGGCACTTCTGGACCAATGGGTCTGCACAACCCAATAGTACCCGTGTGATCGGTACACTTTGGACTGTGGGAAGAAACCGGAGCAACTGGAGGAAACCCATGCCGGCTTGGGGAGAACGTGCAAACTCCTCACAGACATTGAACCTGGGTCGCTGGTACACTAACCACCACTGTGCTATTCCCTCTCTCATCTGATCTCCTTACCTGCCCACATCTCCCCCCTCCTTTTCTTCCACGGTCTTCTGTCCTCTCCTATCAGATTCCCCTTCTCCAGCCCTTTCTTTCTTTCACCAATCAACTCCCCAGCTCTTTACATCACCCTCCCCCTCTCCCGGTCTCACCTATCACCTACGACCTTGTACCTCTTCCTCCCCCTCCCCCGACCTTCTTACTCTGACTTCCCATCCTTCTTCCTCCAGCCCTGGTGAAGGGTCTCGGATGGAAATGTCGACTCTCTTCCATAGACGCTGCCTAACCTGCTGAGTTCCTCCAGCGTTTTGAGCATGCTGCTTGAGAACATAAGTTGTAGAGTCCTTGAAAGTGAGTTCATGGGCTGTGGATTCAGTCACTTTTTGTACGTTTTTCTGTTCCTGGATGTTGGTGTTTCCATCCCAGGCTGTGATGCAACCAGTCATGATGCTCTCCATAAGACCATAAGACCATAAGACAAAGGAGCAGAAGTCAGCCATTCGGCCCATCGAGTCTGCTCCACCATTTTATCATGAGCTGATCCATTCTCCCATTTAGTCCCACTCCTCCGCCTCCTCACCATAACCTTTGATGCCCTGGCTACTCAGATACGTATCAATATCTGCCTTAAATACACCCAATGACTTGGCCTCCACTGCTGCCCGTGGCAACAAATTCCATAGATTCACCACCCTCTGACTAAAAAAATTTCTTCACATTTCTGTTCTGAAAGGGTGCCCTTCAATCCTTAAGTCATGCCCTCTCGTACTAGATTCCCCCATCATGGGAAACAACTCTGCCACATCTACTCTGTCCATGCCTTTCAACATTCGAAATGTTTCTATGAGGTCTCCCCTCATTCTTCTAAACTCCAAGGAATACAGTCCAAGAGCGGACAAACGTTCCTCATATGTTAACCCTCTCATTCCCAGAATCATTCTAGTGAATCTTCTCTGTACCCTCTCCAACGTCAGCACATCCTTTCTTAAATAAGGAGACCAAATCTGCCCACAGTACTCCAAGTGAGGTCTCACCAGCGCCTTATACAGCCTCAACATCACATCCCTGCTCCTATACTCTAGTCCTCTAGAAATGAATGCCAACATTGCATTCGCCTTCTTCACTACCGACTCAACCTGGAGGTTAACCTTAAGCGTATCCTGTATAAGGATTCCCAAGTCCTGTTGCATCTCAGAACTTTGAATTCTTTTTCCATTTAAATAATAATCTGCCCGTTTATTACTTCTGCCAAAGTGCATAACCATACACTTTCTAACATTGTACTTCATTTGCCACTTCTTTGCCCATTCTTCCAATCTATCCAAGTCTCTCTGCAGACTCTCCGTTTCCTCAGCACTACCGGCCCCTCCACCTATCTTCATATCATCAGCAAACTTAGCCACAAAGCCATCTATTCCATAATCCAAATCGTTGATGTACAATGTAAAAAGAAGCGGCCCCAACACTGACCCCTGTGGAACACCACTGGTAACCGGCAGCCAACCAGAATAGGATGCCTTTATTCCCAGTCTCTGTTTCCTGCCAATCAGCCAAAGCTCTATCCACGTATGTAACTTTCCCGTAATTCCATGGGCTCTTATCTTGTTAAGTAGCCTCATGTGTGGCACGTTGTCAAAGGCCCTCTGAAAATCCAAATTTACAACATCCACCGCATCTCCCTTGTCTAGCCTACTGGTAATTTCCTCAAAAAATTGTAATAGGTTTGTCAGGCAGGATTTTCCTTTAAGGAATCCATGCTGAGTTCTGCCTGTCTTGTCATATGCCTCCAGGTACTCTGTAACCTCATCCTTGACAATCGACTCCAACAACTTCCCAATCACCAATGTCAAGCTAACAGGTCTATAATTTCCTTTTTGCTTCCTTGCCCCCTTCTTAAATAGCAGAATGACATTTGCAATCTTTCAGTCCTCCGGAACCATGCCAGAATCTATCGACTTTTGAAAGATCATCGCTAATGCCTCCGCAATCTCCACAGCTACTTCCTTCAGAACACGAGGGTGCATTCCATCTGGTCCAGGAGATTTATCTACCTTTAGACTATTCAGCTTCCTGAGTACTTTCTCTGTTGTAATTGTGACTGCGCACACTTCTCTTCCCTGCCACCCTTGAGTGTCCGGTATTCTGCTGATGTCTTCCTCAGTGAAGACTGATGCAAAATACTCGTTCAGTTCCTCTGCCATCTCCTTATCTCCCATTACAATTTCTCCAGCATCATTTTCTATCGGTCCTATGTCTACTCTCACCTGTCTTTTACTCTTTATATACTTGAAAAAGCTTTTAGTATCCTCTTTGATATTATTTGCTAGCTTCCTTTCATAGTTAATCTTTTCTCTCTTAATGACCTTCTTAGTTTCCTTTTGTAAGCTTTTAAAAACTTCACAATCCTCTGTCTTCCCACTAATTTTTGCTTCCTTGTATGCCCTCTCCTTTGCTTTAACTTTTGGCTTTGACTTCTCCTGTCAACCACGGTGCATCCTTTTCCCATTAGAAAATTTCTTATTTTTTGGAATATACCTGTCTTGCACCTTCCTCACTTCTCGCATAAACTCCAGTCACTGCTGCTCTGCCGTCTTTCCCATCAGTGTCTCTTTCCAGTTAACTTTGGCCAGTTCCTCTCTCATGCCACTGTAATTTCCTTTACTCCACTGAAATACTGACACGTCAGATTTCGGCTTCTCTTTTTCAAACGTCACAGTGAACTCAATCATGTTATGATCACTGCCTCCTAAGGGTTCCTTCACCTCAATCTCTCTAATCACCTCCGGTTCATTACACAATACCCAATCCAGTACAGCCGATCCCCAGTGGACTCAACAACAAGCTGTTCTAAAAAGCCATCTCGCAGACATTCTACAAATTCTCTCTCGAGATTCAGTGCCGACCTGATTTTCCCAATCCACTCGCATGTTAAAATCCCGCACAATTATCATAACACTGCCCTTCTGACAAGCCTTTTCTATTTCCTGCTGTAATTTGTAGTCCACATCACTGCAGCTGTTTGGAGGCCTATAAATAACTGCCATCAGGGTCCTTTTACCCCTGCGATTTCTTAGCTCAACCTATAAAGATTCTGCACCGTCCGATCCTATATCACCTCTTTCTAATGATTTAATATCATTTCTTACCAATAAAGCTACGCCTCCCCCTCCGCCTACCTTCCTATCCCTCTGATACACCGTGTATCCTTGGACGTTCAGCTCCCAGAGACATGCATCCTTTCGCCAGGTCTCAGTGATGGCCACAATATCGTACCTGCCAATCTGTAGCCGTACGACAAGATCATCCACCTTATTCCTTATGCTGCGTACATTTAAGTATAACACCTTCAGACCAGTATTTGGTACTTTTCGCTTTGATTTCACTGCAACTTTATTGAACTGCAACTCATCCCAATGGCTACAAATTTGCCCCATCACCTGCCTGTCTTTCCTGACATCTTTACTGCTCACTATCTTAGATTTATTTCTGTTTTCCCCTTCCTCCACTCTGTCATTCCGGTTCCCATCCCCCTGCCAAATTAGTTTCAACCCTCCCTAACAGCTCTATTAAACTTTCCCGCCAGGATATTGATCCCCTTCGGGTTCAGGTGTAACCTGTCCTTTTTGAACAGGTCATACTTCCCCCAGAAGAGATCCCAATGATCCAAGAATCTGAAGCCCTGCCCCTGCACCAGTCTCTCAGCCACGCATTCATCTGCCTGATCCTACTATTCTTGCCCTTGCTAGCATGTGGCACAGGTAGCAATCCCAAGATTACTACCCTGGAGGTCCTGCTTCTCAGTTTCCTTCCTAACTCCTGGAAATCTCTCTTCAGGACCTCCTCTTTTGTCCTATCTATGTCATTGGTACCAACATGTACCAAGACAACTGGCTGCTCACCCTCCCCCTTCAGAATATTCAGGACCCGATCTGAGACATCCCGTACCCTGGCACCTGGGAGGCAACACACCATGCAGGTATCTCTATCAGGCTCACAGAATCTCCTGTCCATTCCCCGACTATGGAATCCCCTACGACTACCGTATTCTTCTTCTCCCTCCTCCCTCCTGCACAACAGCGCCAGGCTCAGTGCCAGAGACCCGGTCACCGTGGGCGTCCCCTGTCAGGTCATCCCCCTCAACAGCATCCAGAACAAGATATCTGTTGCTGAGGGGGACAGCCACAGGTGTGCTCTCCACTATCCGGGCATTTCCCTTCCCTCTCTTGACAGTGACCCAGTTTTCTGACCCCTGTAGCCTAGGGATGACTACCTCCCTGTAGCTGCTGTCTATCACCTCTTCACTTTCCCTGATAAGCAGTAGGTCATCAAGCTGCAGCTCCAGATCTCTAACACGGTCTCTGAGGAGCAGCATCTCGGTGCACCTCTCTCCACTCTGCACCTAAAGAAACTTGTGAAAGGTTTTGGCAACATGGCAAATCTACACAAACTTCCAAGAAAACAGAGGTGCTGTCATGCCTTATTTATGATGGCACTCACGTGCTGGTCCACTGACATATTAATGCCAAGGAACATAACGATACTGATCCTCTCACTCCTTAATGAGGGCTGGCTCACGGATCTCTGGCTTCTTCATCTTGTAGTCAATGATCGGCTCTTTAGCTTTGCTGACGTTGAGTGAGAGGTCGTTGTGGTGGCACCATTCAACCAGATTTTCAGTCTCCCTCCCTTATGCTGATTCATCATCACCTTTGATACAGCCAACAACAGTGGTGTCATTAGTAGAACTGAATATGGCATTGGAGCAGTACTTAGCCTCACAGTGATAAGCATAAAGCAAGCAGAGCGGGAGGGGGTTTAGCACACAGATACCTGTACGGATGGAGATTGCGGAGGAGATGCTGTTGCCAATCCAGACTGAGTGGGGTCTGCAAGTGACGAAATCATGGATCCAGTTGCACAGGGAGATATTGAGGCCTGGGTCTTGGAGTGTATTGATTAGTTTTGAGGGGATAATAGTATTGAATGCAGAGCTGTAGTCAATGAAGAGCATCCTGATGTATGTACCTTTACTGTCCCGGTGTTCCAGAGCTGTTCACTGATCCACGGGCTGGTCGTAGGGATGTACACTGAGACAAACAATAACTGCAGCTGGTTGATCACCAACTCACTGGAAGGTGGATTTGGTCTGCCCGAAACCAGTGTAAGGAGAGGTCGAGGCTCGGGGATGCGAAACCTCTGTGGGGAAGCAGCACTGTCCTGGCTTGGCTCCTTGTACCTCTAAACACCGATGCACTGGGTCCTGTTGTAAAGCCTCTCAAACAATTCATGGGTGCAGAATTTAGGAGTAGATGAGAGAAGTGCTGATGGATTATAAGGGAGCGTGTTGAACATAGAGGGACCTAAGCTGAACATATTCATTGTATGTATTCTAAACCAGAATCGCAATCAGGTTCATCATCATTGACAAATGTCGTAAAATTTGTCGTGCCACTGCCACAGGACAGAATCACTCCATGTTCAATGATGTGCGGAACTACCGTTTAATCCAACGCTATCACAGCACCCGCAACCTGCCTTCAATGCTGCCGCTATCTGGAAAAGTTTGCATCTTCTCCCTGTGATTGTGTGGGTTTCCTCCAGGTGCTCTGGTTTCCTCCCACATTCCAAAGACTTACTAGTTAATAGGGAATTCGTCACGTGGGTGTAACTGAGAGGCATGGGTGTGTTGGGCCGAATGTATCACTAAATTCAAAACAAAAGATATGTAATATAGATTTGGCTTGTGTATTCTCTCGAGCTTCTTCATGCGTGATATAGAAAGTGTGCTGACAGGTCATATTTCAGCCTGATGGGTTGTATTTCTGCTCGGCTCTGGATCAAGGGAACCAGCAGAGTGGCAAACACTGCCCAGTCCATCATCACATCTTTTCGTTACTCCATCTTCATGGTGGGTTGCATCAAGAGGGCTAACAGTATAGTCAAACAAGCCTGCTACCCTGGCCAGTCCCGTTCTCCTTTTTATCCTCTGGGACATGACACGGGAGATTGAAAGGCCAGATGACAAGAATTAAGAACGGCTTCTTCTCCACTGGCCATGAGATTCCTGAACCAGCCACCTCATTCACATCCTCTCCCTGTTGGTGTTGCCATATCCTTGAACCCTCATTCCAGCCCATCCATTATAGACGCTCCAGCATTTGTTTCTGTATGACTTCAGATTTCATGATAATCAATGCATCATTCTGTTGTTTTGTACGCACTGCTGTAATCTTTCTTACCCCGTACACTCTGTGAGCTTCACACAAGACAGAAATGTCCTTGCCCCCTGGTGTCTGTGACAATAAACCAATTGTCGTGATTGGCAGTGCTCACGGTGCTTGAGCTGTGGAATTCCTGCAGTTCTGCACAGCCAGAACGCTACCTGCCGTCCTGACCTGGGTATCTGCGACAGCCTTGACTTTTGTCTACTGCTCCATACCACTTCAGTATTGATAAAATACCAGAACTCTTTGCGCCTTCACTGTTTGTGGGTTTTAAACCTTTGGCAACTCCTCACGTTTATAAATCAGACCGTCTTTCGGCTGTTTTTATGCACGAGAGCCGTTCTACGCACGTTGGAACACAAGAGATTCTGCAGACGCTGGAGAACCAGCGCAACACACACACAGAATGCTGGAGGAACTGAGCAGGTCAGGCAGCATCTATGGAAAAGAACAGACAGTCGACGTTTCGGGCTGAGACTCGCCAGTCCTGATGAAGGGTCTCGGCCTGAATCGTCGATTGTCCGTCGAGTGTGAAGACGCGCACTGAACATTTTAGAAATACAGTAGCTTCTTCCCCTCTGCCTCCAGATTTTTGAACAGTCCATCAGCCTATGAACACTACCTCACTACTCTTCTGCATTTTTATGTATTGTAACACAGTGATTTCATATGTCTTGCACTCTACTGCTGTCAAAGAAACAAATCTCATGACACATAAATGTGATGATAAACTTCATTCTGTGAAGCTAGCCTCCATCCTCCCGAAAATAGTACCTCCTCCCTAATGGTGGTATTGAGAAGAGGGTCGAAAGTTGGGGAACTCCAATTTCTGGCCACTTGTTCTTCCCTTTCAAAGTAAATGATCCCATAGTTGCCTGCTTTAAAATTAATTTGCCTCAGTCTCGCTCAATTACTTAAATCACTAACATCTCTTTGTAGTTTAACCCTTGCTGCTTCATGGTTTCAATGCCTCTCCCTTTGTTACAAGTGTTACTGATAGACCTACTCGTGTCTTTCTGCATCATTACTGTAGCCAGTTATCAACATGGTAAGAGCGTGATGTTCAAAGGATCCTTCTGATGATCTCCAGGCAGTCTGCCGACCTGCCCTTTGCCCTTGTAAACCTCAACGACTCAATCAGTTTCCTAGTGCAGTCGCTAAATTTGCTCAGTTTCCATATTCTACAAGACCTCTGCTCGGCACTTTGCTACTATTTAAGACCAACCATTTTCTTTCCCGGCCGGCTGGTGGTGTAGTGGCATCAGCGCCAGACTTCGGAGCAAAGGCTCCCGAGCTCGAATCCAGCCGGTTCCCTTGCACGCTTTCCATCTGTGCTGGGTTGAGCGTTGAGGCAGCAACTTGGCCTCGTAATAATATTAATACTAATATTAATAATAAGAAAGCCTGCTAAAAAAACACTGTCACGACGGCGTCCTGATGACTCCACTCGGAGTTAAGGGCTTTCTTCTCTCTTCTATTTTCTTTCCCACGGTGACTCACTCCCAAAGCCTCTCTGCATTCGAAATCTCCTCCTTTCAGATCAGACATAAACCAAAGCTCCAGCTGTCCTCTCTGCTTGAGTTAGAAGTTTTTGATGCCTTGCCCAATAATTCTTCCAGAAAAGTGATACAAAAGACAGCGGCTGCTGGAGGAACTCAGAGGACTGAGTGGAATCTGTGAGAGGTGGGGGGGGGGGGGCCAGTGGAGGAATTGCAGACATTTTAGGTCCAACCCCAACATCAGACGCAACCTGAAACATCGGCAATTCATTGCCCACTCAGCTGCTGCTCGACCCATCAAGATCCCCCTGCATTTACAACAGAACAACTGTTATTAAAACAGTTAATCCAGTCACGGATTTGTTGTTGTACTTTCTGCCTCGATTCGTCAAGGATCCTCAAGGCCTGCTTTGATTCATGTCCCTGTCACTCGGCTGATGGGTGGGCTCCACGTTCTTGGTCTCTGACGAGCGAAGACTTCACTAGTTGTGAGCAAATGACGATGTCAGGATTTCCATGAATTAAGCCACACAGACGTCAGGCGCACGAAAAGGAAATTGAGCTTGGAGACACATCGGAATATTTAACAGAGCTCCAGCAACCCAGGTACAATCCTGACCTCCATTTCTCCCTGAGATCACATGGGTTTAACCCAGGGGCTCCAGTTCCCTCCCACATCCCCAAGATGCACAGTGACTGGCAATTAATTGGAATTGGCTTATTATCGTTACAGTGAAAAGCTTTTTCTCGCATACTGATCACCCAGCTCAATTCATTACATAGTGTATTGAGGCAGTACAAGGTAGAACAATAACAGAGTTCAGAATAAAGTAAAACAGCTACTGAGAAAGTGTAGTGGAGGCAAACATTAAGGTGCAAGGTAGATTGTAAGGACAACGTTCTATCTTCTTATACCAAGGGAGCATTCAATAGTCTTATAACTGCGGGATCGAAACTATCCTTGAGCCTGGTGGTCGGTGCTTTCAGGCTTTGGTAACTTCTGCCTGACGGAAGAGGGGAGAAGGGAGAACGCTCATTGTGGGTGGGGTCTTTGACTATCCTGGCTGCTTCACTAAGGCAATCAGAAGTGTAGACAGGGTCTGTGGAGGAGAGGCTGGTTTCTGTCATGTCAGTCCATGGCCTCAGCTACTGCCATGATGAGGCCAAACTCAGGCTGAAGGATCAACAAATCATTTTCATCTGGGTAGCCTCCAACCTGACAGCACGAACATCTATTTCTTCATCTTTTTGTAATTTCTCTCCCCTCTCTTCATGCTCCATTCTGGTCACCTATTCTCTTCTCCTCCTTCTGGTTCCTCTGCTCCTTCCTTTTCTGCCATTGTCCACTGTCTTCTCCTATCAGATTCCTTCATCCTCAGCCCTTCGCCTCGTCCCCCAACCCCTCACAACTTCTTACTTCATTCCCTACTCCCTCCAACCAAATCCCCCCTTCACCAGGTTTCACCTGAGAGCTTCCCTTCCCCACCCCAGCTACTTATTCTGGTTTCTTTCTCCTTCCTTTCCCGTCCTGCTGAAGGAACTTGGCCAGAATAGTTCATTCTTATCCATACATGCTGCCCGACCTTCTGAATTCCCCCAGCGTTTTGTGCGTGCCATCCCCAGGGAGATGTTGGCAGGCTGCAGACTGCAGGAGTGAAGGTACACTGTGTTTGGAGGGGAGAGAAACGGGGCGTGGCCCACTCGGAGCTGTGGTGGGGAATGCTGGGATCGTAGGTGGACAGGCACCTTGGGTCTGAGATGCGGTTGCTGAAGGTGGACAGTGTGGGAGGAGCATTGGAGAATCGGGCAGTTCAGGAGTGGGTGGCCCTGGAGTGTTGCTGGGGGGTGAGGTCAGAGCAGACAGTGGCATTGGCTGGTTCTGGACGGTGGCAGTAGTCACTGGAATGCAGGGAATAGACACCAAGGGAGAGAGACATATCATAAGAAAGTCATAATAGGCAAGAGGGAAACTAAGAAGGTTACTCGGAAGGAAAGGATGAATTTTGAGAGGAAGCTGGTGACCAATATCACAGAAGATACTAAAAGCTTTTTTAAGTATATAAAGGGTAAAAGAGAGTCGAGGGTAGATATAGGACCAATACAAAATGACGATTTTTTTTTAAACTCAGAACAGGCAGGCCTCTAATCTTCAGCCTCCAGTGCACTTCAGCTACAGACACCAGGCTTTCAACTCCCCAGAGGGAGTCACAAACTTGGCTCCAGCCAATGGGACTCAAATTCCGGACTTCCGATTTGCTTCTTGGGCATTAATCCTTGGCATCATTCCAGGACATGCTGATCACTAAACACTGGGCCTTGGACTCTGGACACACCAATAATGGAGCCCCGAAGACTAGGCCTCAAACTCTGGACACGCCAATAACAGGGCTCTGAAGACTAGGCCTCAAACTCTGGACACGCCAATAACAGGGCTCCGAAGACTAGGCCTCAAACTCTGGACACACCAATAACAGGGCCCCGAACTCTAGGCCTCAAACTCTGAACACGCCAACAATGGGGCCCCGAGCACTAGGCCTCGAACTCTGGACACACCAATAATGGGACCCCAGATACTAGAGCTCGAACTTTGGTCTCAATGATTTGCGAACCCAGAGTCAACAGAACTCATTCCTCACGCCCGCACAGAACTGCGACTGGAACCTGCCTGTTCACTGACTTGGTTGAGGGTGGGGGGGGGGCTCTTATCCACTTTCTGCTGATCCAACATCCGACTTACTTTGGGAGGTCTAGTGCCAAAGTGACTAATGCAACTCCTCTCCCTCCTTCTCACCGAGTAAAACATCCTCAGCCAAATCAGTCATTTTACACTTTTTTCCAAGCATTTGCTCAAAGCAATGCAATGTCATAGCAAGCTGGCAGCATTGCGGAGGGCATGTTTCAGACTACCTGAGTGTGCTTCACAGAGACCAAACACTGATGCGTAATATTTGTAAAAAAAAAACAAGGTTGGATGACATAACCAGGGCTGGCTTGCTGGCAAAGAGATCCTGCCAATACATGGAGAGATTGTCAGCTTCAGTTCATAGGACACCTCTGACTTCCAGGCTGTCCTGGGAAGTTCACCCAGATGGAGACCGTTCTAACATTCCTGCTGAATCACAGATAATTGTCAATTGTTGCTCAGGTACAATTACATCTCTGGGTATTCTTGGCAACTTCAGCTGGCCCCAGACCCATAACCCTCCAGAGCAGAGTATTTCCATGTCCCACTGCCTGTTATTATATAGCAAACTACCTGTTTCCAACCCCACTAACTGTGCAAGAGTCTTCACAGTAACGTCCCTCGTCTTCCTATCAGGAACTTTTCCATATCTTCGGCCACCTCAATCCATGATCAGGGACTAGGTGCCCAGTTCACAGCCAGCTCCGGGGAGAAGCTGGTAAACAGACACTCTCCCTCACCATTTACCCAATTGTACTGGCATTGGAATTAGCTAATTATTGTCAGGAGTACTGAGATTCAGTGAAAAGCTGTCCATACAGATCGGATCATCATTGGTCTAGAACAATGTAAGACAATAACAATGCAGAATAAAGTGCAAAAGCTACAGAGAAAGTGCAGTGCAGTGCAAAAATGGCAGATCATAGCAATGTGGATTATAGTCAAGAGTTCAATGTCTTATGAAGCATTGAAAAACTCATTCAAACAAACCCCTCCTCACCCCCAGAATTCCAAGTAACAAAAAGTTCAATTAGCCTTGCAGGCTGATAGGCAGAAACCCAATCCATCAGCATCCCAGGACGCAAGTTTGGCCTGGTATTGTGAAGATCACTGTCAGCAATGGATACTGTCTCCCCAATCTGGCTCAGCTCTGAACAACAAGTACATTGTCGGCCTCTAATATGGTCAAGTCTGCTCCCAATCCATTGCTTGCAGAAAAAGACACATTACAGAAACTTCAGCTAGCCAAGCGTCCAATGGAAGGCAAGATCTTGAAGTCCACAGCATTAGTGAAGGAAAGGTAGATGCAATACTAATCAGGCTATGAGCTGATGAATGACGAGTGATTCTCAGACAGATGACTCAAAAGGCAGTTTCCGTATCCTGGATGAGTCCCAGGCTACCAGAAGGCAGCGAATACTCCTGCTGTTTAAGGGAGAGCGAGCAAAGCCAGGAGACAAACCGACAGCCTGGCATCGGCGGGAGGGAAATTATTGGAACTTACTTTGGAACAAGGACATGTGGAAGATCAGAATAAAGTTTAAAAAAAGATTTAGGAAAGCACGATTGTGTTTGAAAAGGTCTTCTGCTATTTCTGTGATATATCTAGGAGGGTGGCTAAGGAGAGATGAAGGGAGGCTGTATATTTGGGCTTTCAGAAGACATTTAGAAGAGGTTGCACACAAGAGACTGTGTCACGAGATCAGGGGATCATTGAGGTTTTATCAATTGACAAAGGGTGGGATAGTCAGTGTGACAGGGTACATGTGGTGATGGTAGAGCTCAGGTAATCTGATCCACTTACGCTGACTGACAGACAAACGACCAAGCTTCAACACACTCTGCCAAAGGCACCCTACGATCTTCAGTGTCTGCCCGAGGGAAGGGGAGCCTTGACTTAACGTCATCACACCAGATGACAACAACCCTCACAATCCAGCACTGCTCTAGGACGCCTCCTCACATTCGTGTTCAAGAATCTGGCCTACACGTGGATCCACAATCCTCAGGCTGCAAATTTAGTGGAAAAGATGACGTAGTACCCAGATGTTCTCTAAACAGTATCACGAGGAGGAGGATTAGGGCAGATGTTGGATGCTCTGCATGAAAGACAGCATGAGTTCAATGAGCTGATGGACTCTTTCAGTGTTGTAATTGGCTAAGGTAATTAAATAATATTAGACAGATAAAACGGTATAATATTATACAGATGATTTTTGAGGAATTAGTTTACTTACCAATAGAGCTCAGCAGTGAGAATGGCTTATTGTGAAGCAGAAAATCTAACCATGGCAATTATCAAGAACAATAAAATGTTTGAAATTTTAGTCAGGCCTATGTTAAGATGAAAGCAATATTCCAGTGAAATAAAACTACTTTTGCATAAGGAGATAATTTTTGATTCTGTGGAGATATGAAGTCAGATGTATGGACAAGGGACAGGATGCCTACGACACACTGAGCAATGCTCTGTCACTGTGGCACAGATCGAAAGGAGAGCCGGTGGAGAGGGGAAGAGGGAGGCACACTGTGAGGGAGTGAGACTGGATAAAGAGAAGGAGGGAGAATGGTCAAAGAGAGAACGAGAGAGATGCAGATAGCATGAAAAGGTCAAGGAAAAGTTTAACAGAGACAGACAGGCAGAGAATGTGAAATTGGGAGAGAGAAAGAGCAGCCCAAAAGCGTGAGAGAGAAGGAAGGGCAGCAAATGAGAAAATAACCAGAAATCCAGAGACTTTCGTTCGTAGAGAGACAAGTGCGGAAAAGCTCTATGGGCCCTTCAAAGTTGAAAGTTCAATGTAAACTCATTATCAAACTACATATGTGTCAGCATATGCAGCCCCGAGATTCATTTTCTTGCAAGCATACCCAATAAATCCAATAACCATAATAGAATCAATGAAAGACTGCACCAACAGGGAGAAGAGAGCATAACCTGGGTGGTGGGGCATAACCTCGATGATGGAAGCCGCTTTCCTGCATCAGCTCTCTGTGTAGATGTGCTCAATGGTGGGGAGGGTTTTACCCGTAATGGGCTGGGCCATACCCACTCCTTTTTGTAGGATTTTCCATTCAAGGGCATTGGTGTTTCTATACCAGGCTGTGATGAAGCGAGTCAATATACTCTCCACCACACATCTATAGAAGTTTGTCAAAGTTTTAGGTGCCATGCTGACTCTTCGCAAACTCCCAAAGAAGCAGAACTGGTGTGGTGGTTGCTTTGTCATTGTACAAAGGCTCGGGACAGGTCCTCCGAAATGGTAACACCAAGGAAGTTAAAACTACTGACACTCTCCACCTCTGATCCCCCAACGAGGCCTGGCCAATGGACTTCAGGTTTCCTCCTCCTGCAGTCAACAATCAGCTCCTTGGTCCTGCTGACACTGGGTAAGAGGTGGCTACTGTGGGCACCACTCAGCCCGATTTTCAATCTCCCTCCTAAACGCTAATTTATCACCACCTTTTTGCCCACCGACCTTGCACCTCCTCCCAGCCCAACACTGAATATAATTCGCAATTGTGTTTTTAAACATTGACATAACCACAGCTCAAGGGAAAATGGGAGGCATCATGTGCCAAGAAAAACACAAGCTAGGGGGAAAGCCACACTGAAGTACTAAGCTTTGGTTTAGGTATACTGATCAGCCAGAGACATAGATGAACACCAGACAACTTGCCTTTAAATTCTGCGGCCACTGTTTAACTCCATCAATACTGAACTTCTCCTGTGTGGAGGCCTGAACTCTATGAATTGCCTTTTCCGTTCAACGGTCTACTGTACTGTCTTTGTAAATCACAGCCAGCCATATCTCTCCACTTCTCTGAGCCGGGGTCTGTGGAACAGATCCCTTTGAGGGCAGACCCCCACAAAAAGACATTCATCTGGAGGCCTCTTGAATTGATACCCTAGTAGTCAAGATCCCATATGCAGACATTCCCCACTTCCCACAACTGGGGTCCCAATGACACACATCACTCACAGTGGATCCCATGAAGGTCTTGTTAGGGGAAAATACAAGATTACAAGAGATTCCGTAGGTGCTGAAAATCTTAAACGACGCACATAAGGTGATGGGGGAATTCAGCAAGACAGGCAGCATCCATGGAGGCGATGAAGCAGCTGAGGTTTCAGGCAGAGACCCTTCATCATCCTGGAACTTTGACTGCTTATTCCTCTCCATAGATGCTGCCTGACCTGCTGAGTTCCTCCCGCACTTTGTACGTGTGGAGTTAGCTTACAAATCCCTCAGGACTTATCTGACTGCCACTTTAGACTTGAGAGACTAACAGGCCATCCACGTTCCGGGATTCCGCTAATTTCTCCAATTGACTCTATTTTCTATGAGTCGAATTGACTTTATTTTCTATGAGTCCAATTGACAATTTTCTATGAGTCCAATTGACGTAGAATGATTGCATTTCTTACTTTAATGGCGAAAAGATGTATCTTACAACATTGGAAAGAGCTTAATGCTCCAACCACCTTTTTTTGGTTTTCTCAGACGATATTATGCTTGAATTTAGAGAAAATTAGAAGCAATCTTTATGATTCTTCACTTAAATTTGAACAGACCTGGAGATCTTTTATTCAATATTTTCATTTAATGTAATTTTTTTTCTTCTCTTTTTTGCTTCATATTTATATACCCTTCTTGTTTTTTTTTTACTGTTTTTAATGGAGGTCGGGTTTGAGGACATGATTTTAAGTTCTTTAACTCTACTTGGTTCCAAGTTAGCCCATTGCTTTGCTTTGCTTTTAGTTGGTAGCACGGTGGGTTTTTTGGGGTTTTTTTTTTCCTTTTCTCTATTGATATATATATATATATATATATATATAAATTAGTATACTATTACGTTACCTTAGTATGTTATGTTTAAATTACATTGTTTGTATCACTTTTTTTTCTGTATTAATATCTCCTGTAATTTTATTATATTCTAACAGTGTATTAGTGCCTATATGGCTTACCTTTTTGTATACTTATTCAATAAAAAGATTTAAAAAGAAAGAAAGAAAGACAATTTTCTATGAGTCTGATTGACTCTATTTTCTATGCCCACTAGTTGTTGTAGTGAGCAATCTTACCAATCTTACCATCAGGCAATACTCAACCCAGCACAGGTGGAAAACATGCAAGGAGTCGTCTGGATTCGAACCCGGGACAGCTCACCTCGAAGTCTGGTGTGGATGTCACTGCACTGGCAGCCATGTCCACTAGTAACATTGCATTAATGATGGCCACTACAAGTGAGATGACTAGTGGAGATAGAAACATTTTGGGTCAAAACTTGAAGCAGGAATTTGACCTGAAATGACAACAATCCCTTTCTTCTCACCAATTCAGCTCCACCCACTGAGATCCTCCAGCCCTGTTACTACAAATGACCACTCTCACGTAACAGACCCCAGTAACAACACTGCCAAAAGAACTTCCACTACAGATGCCAGCCACAGAGACTTCATGGATAACTGCATGTAACACATAACTCCCAGGATGCCAGACACCACCCTGTCTTGGAAACATATTTCTGGCTCAAAATCATCCAGCTGAAAAGTCCAAAGGTGCACAAGTCATGTGAACCAGGTGGAGCAGACCCCAGAGCTCTGAAGGAGGTAGCTGAACCAATTGTGGAGGCACTAGTAGTGATCTTTCAAGAATCATTAGATTCTGCAGTGATTCTGGAGACTGCAAAATCACAAATGTCACTCAATTCTTTAAGAAGTGAGCGAGGCACAAGACAGGCAGTTAAAGGACCGTTAGCCTGACTTCAGTGGTTGGCAAGTTGGTAGAGCCACTATTAAGAATGAGGTTTCAGGGTACTTGGAGACTCACGATAAACTAGCCTGAAGTCAGCATGGTTTCTTTAAGGAGAAATCTTGCCTGACAAAAATGTCGGAATTCTTAGAGGAAGTAACAGGCAGGACAGACAAAGGGGAATTGGTAGGTGTTGTTCACTTGGATTTCAGAAGGCCTTTGAAATTTTCAAAGTTCAAAGTTCAAATTATATGTCACCATATGTCACCGAGATTCATTTTTGTAGGCATACACAATAGAAAAAAAAGTACATTGACAATAGAATCAGTGAAGAACTACACACAAAGACTAGCAATTAATGTGCTAGAGAAGACAAACTGTGCAAGTGCAAAAAAAAGAAACTAATAATAATAATAAATAAGTAATATAGAGAACATGAACTGCAAAGTAAATCCATAGGATGTGGAATCAGTTGTTTACTTGGACTTGATGAAGGACTTTGAGAAGTTTCAAAATCCAAAGCTGACAGACACTAACATGGATAGAAGATTGGCTGACTGGCTGAGGGTAAAAGTGTGGGAATAAAGGGTCTATTTTCTGGTTGGCTGCCAGTGACTAGTGGTGTTCTGCAGGGGTCAGTGTTGTGCCTGCAATTTTTCATGTTATATGTTAACGATCTAGATGACTGAATTAATAGTTTTGTAGCTAAGTTTGCAAATGATACAAAGGTATGTGGAGTGACAGGTAGAGATGAGGAAGCAGATTGCCCACAGAAGGATTTGGACAGATTAGGAGAACCGGCAAAGGTGGAATACAGTGTAGGGAAATATATGGTCATGCACTTTAGTAGAAGGAATAAAGGTATGGAGTATTTTCTAAATGGAGAAAATTAGGACTTGAGAGTCCTTGTGCAGGATTCCCTAAAGATTAACTTGCAGGTTGAGTCAGTGGTAAGGAAGGCAAATGCAATGTTAGCATTAATTTCAAAAAGGATTAGAATATAAAGGCAAGATTGTAATGCTGAGGCGTAATAAAGCACTGGCCAGACCACATAGAACCATAGAACCATAGAAACTACAGCACAGAAACAGGCCCTTTGGCCCTTCTTGGTTGTGCCGAACCATTTTCTGCCTAGTCCCACTGACCTGCACACGGACCATATCCCTCCATACACCTCCTATCCATGTATCTGTCCAATTTATTCTTAAATGTTAAAAAAGAACTCGCATTTACCACCTCGTCTGGCAGCTCATTCCATACTCTCACCACTCTCTGTGTGAAGAAGACCCCCCTAATGTTCCCTTTAAACTTTTCCCCCCTCACCCTTAACCCATGTCCTCTGGTTTTTTTCTCCCCTTGCCTCAGTGGAAAAAGCCTGCTTGCATTCACTCTATCTATACCCATCATAATTTTATATACCTCTATCAAATCTCCCGTCATTCTTCTACGCTCCAGGGAATAAAGACCTAACCTATTCAACCTTTCTCTGTAACTGAGTTTCTCAAGTCCTGGGAACATCCTTGTAAACCTTCTCTGCACTCTTTCAACCTTATTTATATCCTTCCTGTAATTTGGTGACCAAAACTGAACACAATACTCCAGATTCGGCCTCACCAATGCCTTATACAACCTCATCACAACATCCCAGCTCTTATACTCAATACTTCGATTAATAAAGGCCAATGTACCAGAAGCTCTCTTTACGACCCTATCTACCTGTGACGACACTTTTAGGGAATTTTGTATCTGTATTCCCAGATCCCTCTGTTCCACTGCACTCCTCAGTGCCTTACCATTAACCCTGTATGTTCTACGTTGGTTTGTCCTTCCAACGTGCAATACCTCATACTTGTCAGTATTAAGCTCCATCTGCCATTTTTCAGCCCATTTTTCCAGCTGGTCCAAGTCCCTCTGCAGGCTCTGAAAACCTTCCTCACTGTCTACTACACCTCCAATCTTTGTATGATCAGCAAATTTGCTGATCCAATTTACCACATTATCATCCAGATCATTGATATAGATGACAAATAACAATGGACCCAGCACTGATCCCTGTGGCACACCACTAGTCACAGGCCTCCACTCAGAGAAGCAATTCTCTACCACCACTCTCTGGCTTCTTCCATCGAGCCAATGTCTAATCCAATTTACCACCTCTCCATGTATACCAAGCGACTGAATTTTCCTAACTAACCTCCCATGCGGGACCTTGTCAAAGGCCTTACTGAAGTCCATGTAGACAATATCCACTGCCTTCCCTTCATCCACTTTCCTGGTAACCTCCTCAAAAAACTCCAACAGATTGGTCAAACATGACCTACCACGCACAAAGCCATGTTGACTCTCCCTAATAAGCCCCTGTCTACCCAAATGCTTGTAGATTCTTTCTCTTAGTACTCCCTCCAATAACTTACCTACTACTGACATTAAACTCACTGGCCTATAATTTCCCGGATTACTTTTCGATCCTTTTTTAAACAACGGAACAACATGAGCCACTCTCCAATCCTCCGGCACTTCACCCGTAGACAGCGACATTTTAAATATTTCTGCCAGGGCCCCCGCAATTTCAGCACTAGTCTCCTTCAAGGTCCGAGGGAACGCCCTGTCAGGTCCCGGCGATTTATCCACTTCAATTTTCCTCAAGACAGCAAGCACCTCCTCCTTTTCAATCTGTACAGTTTCCATGGTCTCACTACTTGATTCCCTCAATTCCATAGATTTCATGCCAGCTTCCTTAGTAAATACAGACACAAAAAACCTATTTAAGATCTCCCCCATTTCCTTTGGTTCCACACAAAGCCGACCAATCTGATCTTCAAGAGGACCAATTTTATCCCTTACAATCCTTTTGCTCTTAATATACTTGTAAAAGCTCTTTGGATTATCCTTCACTTTGACTGCCAAGGCAACCTCATGTCTTCTTCTTGCCCTCCTGATTTCTTTCTTAAGTATTTTCTTGCACTTCTTATACTCCTCAAGCACCTGATTTACCCCCTGTTTCCTATACATTTCATACAACTCCCTCTTCTTCTTTATCAGAGTTGCACTATCCCTTGAGAACCAAGGTTCCTTATTCCTATTCAATTTGCCTTTAATCCTGACAGGAACATACAAACTCTGCACTCTCAAAATTTCCCCTTTGAAGGCTTCCCGCCTACCAATCACATCTTTGCCAGAGAGCAACCTGTCCCAATCCACGCTTTTTAGATCCTTTCTCATTTCTTCAAATTTGGCCTTCTTCCAGTTCAGAACCTCAACCCTAGGACCAGATCTATCCTTGTCCATGATCAAATTGAAACTAATGGTGTTATGATCACTGGAACCAAAGTGCTCCCCTACACAGACTTCTGTCATTTGCCCCAATTTGTTTCCTAACAGGAGATCCAATATTGCATCCCCTCTAGTTGGTCCCTCTATATACTGATTTAGAAAACTTTGCTGAACACATTTTACAAACTCTAAGCCATCTAGACCCTAACAGTATGGGAGTCCCAATCAGTGTATGGAAAATTAAAATCCCCTACCACCACAACTTTATGTTTCCTGCAGTTGCCTGCTATCTCTCTGCAGATTTGCTCTTCCAAGTCTCGTTGACTATTGGGTGGTCTCTAATACAGTCCCACTAATGTGGCCATACCTTTCCTGTTTCTCAGCTCCACCCATAAGGACTCAGTAGACAAGCCCTCTAATCTGTCCTGCCTGAGCACTGCTGTAATATTTTCCCTAACAAGCAATGCCACTCCCCCACCTTTCATTCCTCTGCCTCGATCACATCTGAAACATCGAAACCCTGGAATATTAAGCTGCCAGTCCTGCCCCTCCTGTAGCCAAGTTTCACTAATTGCTACAACATCATAATTCCACGTGTCAATCCACGCCCTCAACTCATCCGCCTTCCCCGCAATACTCCTAGCATTGAAATATATACACCTCAGAAGATTTTTACCACCACTCACAACCTTTCTATCAGCGGATTTGCTTAAACTTTCAACATCATTTATTTTCACCCCAGCCACACTGTCAGCTCTGGCACTCTGGTTCCCATCCCTCTGCAAATCTAGTTTAAAGCCTCCCCAATAGCACTAACAAACCTCCCTGAAAGGATATTGGTCCCCCTGTGGTTCAAGTGTAACCCGTCTCTCTTGTACAGGTCCCACCTGCCCCAGAAGATGTCCCAATGATCCTGAAATCTGAAACCCTGCCCCCTACACCAGTTCCTCAGCCACTTGTTCCTCCTCCATAGCATCCTATTCCTACCCTCACTGGCATCTAGCACAGGTAGCAATCCTGAGATTACCACCCTTGAGGTCCTGCTTTTCAACTTCCTAGCAAGCTCTCTATACTCACTCTCCAGGACTTCCTCACTCTTCCTTGCTATGTCATTGGTACCGATGTGCACCACTACATCTGGCTGATCACCCTCCCACTTCAGAATGTCATGCAATCGATCAGAGACATCCTTGACCCTGGCACCCGGGAGGCAACAAACCATCCTGGATTCTCTGACACGACCACAGAACCTTCTATCTGCACCTCTAACTATCGAGTACCCTATCACTACCGCTCTCCTTTTTTTCCCCCCTCCCTTCTGCACTGCAGAGCCAGACTCAGTGCCAGAGATCCGGCTACCGCAGCTAGTCCCAGGTAAGTCATCTCCCCCAACAGTATCCAATGCGGTATACTTGTTGTTGAGGGGAATGTCCACAGGGGAACCCTGCTCTGCCTGCGCTTTCCTCTTCCCTCACCTGACAGTAACCCAATTTCCCATCCTCTGTTCCTTTGGCGTAACTACCTCCCTGTAGCTACTATCTATAATCACCTCATTCTCCCGAATGATCCGCAGGTCATCCGCTCCTGCTCCAGTTCCCTAACGCGGTTTGTCAGGAGCTGCAGCTGGATGCACTTCTTGCAGGTGTCATTGTCAGGGACACCAGAGGGCTCCCTGACTTCCCACATCCTGCAAGAGGAGCATTCCAACATCCTGCCTGGCATTCTCTCTGCGCTAGACAATCTGAACAAAAAACTTACCGGAACCTACCCTGGCCTCTGCCTGTTCTCGCCGAAGCCTGTTTGAGCCAAAGCCGCCCCACTCTGACTCAGTCCACTCCGACAATGGCCGCTACAACAATGGCCGCTGTATATGGTGGTCTGCTTTTTAAACCTTGGCGCGCTACGTCACACGCTTGTGCAGTGCAGACCTTTCTCCCCGAGCAGTGTTTTAAAAAAAACCCGACTTTTTCGACCCGAATTCTTCCGCTCACTTCTTCAGCTACTTGCTTCGACTGAAACAAGAACCGTTGAAATTTTCCCTTTTTAAACCACATTTGGAATATACTGAGCTGTTTTGGGCCTCATACTTCAGGAAGAATATGCTGGCATAGGAAAAGGTCCAGGGGAGGTTTATAAGAAGAATACCGGAATGAAAGGGTTAACGTGCTTGATGGCTCTGGGCCTGGTCTTGCAGGAGTTTACAAGAATGAGGGGGGAATCTTATTGAAACCTGCCGAATATCGAAGGGCCTGGATAGAGTGCAAGCGGTGAGGCTGTTTCCAATAGTGGGAGAATCTCGAGGGCAGAACCTCAGAATGCAGATGAAGTGGAATTTTTTAGCCAGGGGATAGTTTCCACAGATGGCATTGGACGCCCTATCATTGGGTAGACTGTATTTGAAGCAGAGGTTGAGAGGTTCTTGATTTGTAAGGACATCAAATTTTACAGACAGAAAGCAGAATGAGACTGAGAGGGAAAATAAATCATCCATAATTGAAAGGCAGAGCAGACTCAACAGGCCGAATGGCCTTATGGTCTTGTGGCCTGCCCATCCATACTTGCGCACTCCTCGGGGACAGTAGCAGTTCAAAAGGCAGCTCAGCCCCACCTTCCCAAGGGCAGCTAGAGGTGCGCAATGAAACGGTGGCTCGGCCTGCAAAGCCCACATCCCCTGAATGTAAAACAGTGTGATTCTTCTCGTGAATGAGGGAGGTGCAGAAGAGTTTTGGCTGGCTGCCTGCTCAAGGACAATGCAAGGTGCCCACAATGTCTTGGTGGAGGACAGACGTGTTGACAGACCGGGCGAGCACGGTGAAGAGGAGGTGACTGGGGCTTGGAAGCAGGAAACCACTAAATGGGGGTACAGTGTCAAAGGTGACCCTAGTGCAGGCACTTGGCAAAGAGAGGGAACGTAGCCATGCAATCTGCCACACAGAGAGGATGGGGTTTGACAGAGGGGTTGGGGGAGTCATCAATATTTGTGGGAACGGATTTTGGATGGATGTCACCAAGTGCAAGGGATGAAACCACCATGAGGTGCCAAGGGTCAGGAATCTCAGAGCAACTTGCGAAGCCGGAGTGATGGCTGATACTGGAAATATTCCAGTTTTCTCCATGGAGCCATAAACTATAGAAATTTCCACAATAATCTGCAGTCTGACTAACCTAGTAGCATTATTTAAAGAATTCATGAAAGGAGCGAGAAATATCGGTGCGGGGGTACAGAAAATACAGTACAGGAGGGAGCAGGGCTGATTGATACTCAGGCTGGGGTTCCCAACCTTTTTTATGCTGTGAACTAAGGCCATTAGGCAAGGGGTATGTAGACCCCAGGGTGGGGACCTTCAGATCTGAGGAAGGTAGAAAACTATGTATTAAAATGGCAGCTGGGGTGGCCAATGTTTATGATTGACTTTATAAACAATAATGCACAACAAGATCTGCAGGTAAATCCTGCCTTTGGGGTTGTTAAACACGATGGTGATGACGACTGATGGTGTCAATGGTGGCTGCCCTCAGACAGCAGTTGGTTGTTGATGCAAACGATGCATTCAGCTGTATATCTCTATGCATTATCTGACTAATAAATCTCATTCTGAATCTTGATTACAGCACAACATGTGGCAGCATTAAAAATTACAGACTGAGTAACTGAACCATAAAACAACTTTACCATAAATAAATGTAGTGAGGGACAGAATGAATATCAAAACATCAGCTGCAATTAACAAAATAAGGGAAAGGGATACAGGTGGACAGGTGATTACACGGAGCAATGCAAGTGAAAAAAACTATTACAAATGTTAATAAAGCAATACCATTCATTACAGATACAGAACTCAAAAGAGAAGTTACTTTGAGCTTGTATTTGCCCGAACTCTGCTGGCATTTAGTGCACAGGTCACAGATCTGGACTCTATTCTATACAAAGGAGATGGAAAGTCCAGACAAAGATCTGGAGTGATGATCCCAGAAGGAAAGGCTGGGGAAGATTGAACAGACCGGAACATCTGGAGCTGAGTTCAGAAAGATCATGAATGTGGAGAAAATGGTGGCGTTCGTGGCAGAATCCAAAAATCTGATCAGAAAATAAAGAGAAGTTTTCTTACTGAGAGAGGAGTGAGAAGGTGGAATTGCCATCTCAAGGAGTGGCTGAGGCATGTGGTTTGGAAACTCTTAAGACACAACCAGACTCGACGTAAAAGGGAATAGAAAGATAGGCAAAAACACATGAAGTACAAACTCAGGCAGCGACTAGATGGGCAGAATGGCTTCTTTTGGCAACCTGCGCTGCGTATTCATGTGGCTCGAGCAAGGGCAATCCCTTTAGTGTTACAAGCAAGGGAAGATCTGCAGGTGCTGGAAATCCAAGCAACACACACAAAATGCTGGAGGAACGTCTATGGAAAAGAGTACAGTCGACGTTTCAGGCAGGGACCCTTCATCAGGACATTTTGTGTGTGTTCCTTTAGTGTTACATTGTATCACCAAACTTCGACAAGGAACGTGGCAACTGAGCGACGGGAAGCCCTTAAGCTGATAATGTTTTGAATGGAGGAGGCGATGTGTTTAAAGACAAAACTTCCAGAATGACTACAGAGATAGCCATTAAAGCACAGCGGAAAATGAAACTGTGATGCTTGCCACATTATGTGAGAGCCAGGCTGATCATAAAGAGTACAGAGAAGTAAAAGAAAGGAAATGACAGGGGAAAAGAGAGAGGGCAGGGCAAACATTTGGCAAACATAGAAGAGACATGCCATTACTCGATGGCTTAGGTACCACATGAGGACTTTACTCAGACTAGAGAAATGCTGCATGAATCTGTTAATGATAAATATAGATTTAACATAGAACACTACAGAACAGTGCAAGGTCCTTGGCCCATGACGTTGTGTTGACCTTTTAACCTACTCCTTCCAATATAACCTTCCATTTTTCATTCATCCATTTGCCTGTCTAAGTGTTCCTTAGATGTCCCTAATGTATCTGCCTCTATCTCCACCCCTGGGAGGATTCTCCACATACCCACCAGCCTCTGTATAAAGAACCTTTCCTCCAGTCACCTTAAAGTGATGCCCCCTTGTATTAATCATTTCCGCCCTGGGAAAACTTTTGCTCTCTACTTTATCTATGCTTCTTATCATCTTGCACACCTCTATCAATTCACCTCTCATCCTCCTTCGCTCCAAAAAGTCCCAGCTCGCTTAACCTGTAAGACATGCTCTAATCCAGGCAACATTCTGGTATATCTCCTCTGAACCCTTCCTAAAGCCTTCTTAGAATGAGGTGACCAGAACTGAACATGATACTCCAAGTGTGGTCTAACCAGGGTTTTTAGATCTGCAACATTACCTCGCTGCTCTTGAACTTAATCCTCTGACTAATGAAGACAGCACACCATACGCCTTCTTAACAGCTCTCTCAATGTGCACGGCAGCTTTGAGAGATCAATGGAGGTGGACCCCAAGTTCTGCTAAGAGTCCTGCTATTAACCTTGTATTCTGCCCTTAAATTCGACCTTCCAAAATGAATCATTGCAGGTTGAACTCCATCTGCCACTTCTCAGCCAGCTATGCATGCTGTCAATGTTCCATTGCAACCTGTACCAACCCTCCACACTATCTACTACTCCACCAACCTTCATGTCAGCTGAAAACTTACTAGCCCACCCTTCCACTTCCTCAGCCAAGTCACTTATAAGAATCACAAAGAACAGAGGTCCCAGAACAGATCCCTGCGGACCCTTCTTGACTCCGTGTTCCACATCTCTGGTCAACCATGGCAAACCATGTAAACTATGCTGACGGAGTTTTGAGATGAAGCAGAAGAGAAACTTGATCAGGGTAACTGGTTTATTATTGTCAATGTATCGAGGTACAGGGCTAAACTTTGTTTTTGCATGCCATCCAGACAGGTTTGTCATCACAACAGTGCCTCAAGGTAGAAGAAGAGAAAAACAGTAACAGAATGCAGAATGAAGTGGAATGATTTTCAGAGTCTGAGAATGTTGATTGCAAAGAATAGAGCAATTATAACAGAAGCAATGAGTAAAGCAGAGAGAAGCTCACATTGAATTGCCACACTCCAGTACCAGGATAGGTTAGATTATAAGGACACTCAGTCCTCTTTTATTGTCATTTAGAAATGCATACATGCATTAAGAAATGATACAATGTTTCTCCGGAGTGGTATCACAGAAAACAGGACAAACCAAAGACTAACTCTGACAGAACCACATAATTACAACATATAGTTACAGCAGTGCAAAGCAATACCGTAATTGGATGAAGAACAGACCATGGGCACAGTAAAAAAAAGTCTCAAAGTCCCCGAGACGATCGACTCCCGAGTCCCCGATAGCAGGCGGCAAAAGGGAGAAACTCCCTGCCATAAACCTCCAGGCACCGTCAACTTGCCGATGCCTTGGAAGCAGCCGACCACAGCCGACACTGAGTCCGTCCATCTGAAAACTTCGAGCCTCCGACCTGCCCCTTCGATGCAGCCTCCTGAGTGCCATCCTCTGCCGAGTGCCTTCGACCTAGCCCCGGCCACTGAAACAAGCAAAGCTGAGGATTCGGGGCCTTCTGCTCTGGAGATTCCGGTTACCACACAGTAGCAGCGGCAGCGGAGCAGGCATTTCAGAAGTTTTCCAGATGTTCCTCCGTACTCTCACATCTGTCTCCATCAAATCAGAATTGTGCACGGTCCCCTACTTGACAGACTACAGATATCATTCACCGGAGAGGCCGCGCGTGCTGCCATCGCGCCGCCATCTTCTCCTCCTCCTTTCGACGTAGTAAATGCGAGATTCCAAAAGCCCCTGATTAAGTTTTGCTTAATAGGTTTGTCATGATGGTTGACAGCCTTGGTATAAAAGAAACTGAAAGAGCATGGACGGAAAACTGGCTAGGCAACAGGAACAGAGAGAGGTGAGTGGCTGCTTTGAGTCCCCAGGATCTCTCCTTTCCTTTAGATACTCAGTGCCTTGGATGCACAAGCCATAATTTCCGAGTTCATGAATGACCCAGAACTGGGAGGAATAGCGAAGACTGCAAAAACTCCAGCCCTTGCAGATGGGATGGACAGTGAGGTGGCAAATGAAACTGAGGAACATGCCCTGTCAACCTTTGGTAGAGAAACTGAGAAGAGACATAAACTAGAGGGAACAGCTCAGAGAAGGGAACAAGAACAGGAGGATCAGGGACGATACACGGCATGCACAGTTCATCCAAGTTAAAGGGCGCATTGAGAAAGTTATAAAACAAAACATACTGTTTTATAAATAGTGGCATAGAGTACAGGGTGAAGTCACGAGTAACATCTAGAATACATTGGTTCAGCTGCCACTGGAGTACGTTGTCCAATTCTCGGCAATGCACCACACGGAAGATGAAAAGGCCTCAAAGAGAGTACAGTAAAAACTGGTCCAAGCAGAACAGTCCCAGCCTCTCCAGTCTACCTACATAGCTAAGGTCTCTCAGCACTAGACTTTAGTTATGCAGATAGACTGGAGAGGTTGGGACTGTCCGCCTTGGAACAGTAAAGGTCACGAGATGATCTGAAAGAGATATCAAATATCAGGAAGTTTCCAAATGGATTAGATCATAAGACCTGTAATCACCACCCTCTGGCTAAAGACATTTTTCCTAATTTCTGTTCTAAATGGATATCCCTTAATTCTGAGACTGAGCCCTCTGGTCCTAGTCACATCCTTCCCCATAGGAAACACCCTCTCTACATCCACTCTATCTGGACCTTCCAATATTCGACAGGTATCAATGAGGTGCCCCTCACTCTGCTGAACGCCAGTAAATACTCGCCCAGAACCATCAAACACTTCTCATATGTTAATCCTTTCATTCCTAGCATCATTCTCTTGAGTTCTGAATTTTCTTCCCGCTATATAATAGCCTATACCTTATTCCTCCTGACAAAGTGCATGACCATGTACTGAAACACGAGGAATTCTGCAGATGCTGGAAATTCAAGTAACACACATCAAATCTGCTGGTGAACACAGCAGGCCAGGCAGCAGCTCTAGGAAGAGGTACAATCGACGTTTCGGGACCAGACCCTTCGTCAGGACTAACTGAAGGAAGAGCTAGTAAGAGATTTGAAAGTGGGAGGGGGAGGGGGAGATCCAAAATGATAGGAGAAGACAGGAGGGGGAGGGATGGAGCCAAGAGCTGGACAGGTGATTGGCAAAGGGGATATGAGAGGATCATGGGACAGGAGGCCCAGGGAGAAAGACAAGGTGGGGGGGAACCCAGAGGATGGACAAGGGGTATAGTCAGAGGGACAGAGGGAGAAAAAGGAAGTGAGAGAAAGAATGTGTTTATATAAATAAATAACGGATGGGGTGCGAGGGGGAGGTGGGGCATTAACGGAAGTTAGAGAAGTCAATGTTCATGCCATCAGGTTGGAGGCTACCCAGATGGAATATAAGGTGTTGTTCCTCCAACCTGAGTGTGGCTTCATCTTTACAGTAGAGGAGGCCGTGGATAGACATATCAGAATGGGAATGGGATGAGGAATTAAAATGTGTGGCCACTGGGAGATCCTGCTTTCTCTGACGGACAGAGCGTAGGTGTTCAGCAAAACGATCTCCCAGTCTGCGTTGGGTCTCGCCAATATATAGAAGGCCACATCGGGAGCACCAGACGCAGTATATCACCCCAGCCGATTATTGGATGTATTATTGGATAGCTCACTTTGTATTTCATCTTTTCTCTCTTTATGGCTTTATTAGTTGCTTTCTGGTGGTTTTTAAAAGCTTCCCAATACTTCACCTTCCCACTAATTTTTGCTATATTGCAGTACATGCCTTCCCTTTTGCTTTTATGCTGTCTTTGACTTCCCTTGTCAATCATGGTTCCCTCATCCTCCTTTTAGAATACTTCTTCATCTTTGGGATGTATCTTTCCTGTGGCTACCGAATATCCCCCAGGAGCAGCAGCCATTGTTGTTCTTTAGTCATCCCTGCTTCTGATCCTTTCAAAACAATATTGCCCAGCTCCTCTCTCTCTGTAATTCTCTGCACTTCACTGTAATACCGATACATCCAATTTTTCCTTCTGCTTCTCAAACTGCAGGGTGAATTTTATCATATTATGATCACTGCCTCCTCTGGGTTCCTTTACCTTAAGCTTCCTAATCAAATCTAGGTCATTATATAACACCTAATCCAGGATTGCTGTTCTCCGAGTAGACTCAGCCACAAGCTCCTCTAAAAGGCCATCTCACAGGCATTCTACAAATTCCAATTCTTGGGATCCAGCGCATGATTATCACAACATTTCCCTACAAGGATTCTACATCTTCTGATCCTATGTCACCTCCTTCTAAAGATTTGATTTCATTTTTTACCAATATAGCCATCCCACCTCCTCTGCCTATTTGCTTATCCTTCGGATATGATGTGTATTCTTGGATGTTCAGCTCCCAGCTGTGATCTTCTTTCAGCCACAACTCAAAGATGCCCACAACATCATACCTGCTAATCTCTAACTGTATGACAAGATCATGTGCCTATTCTGTATACTGCATGCATTCAAATACACCTTCAGTCCTGTATTCATCGCCCTTTTTGATTTTGGACTCCTGTTACACTTCAGCTCATCCTAGTGACTGTAATTTTGCTCTATCAACAGCCTGTCCTTCCTCACATTCACTTTACACACTGCATTTATTTGTCTATCAACTACCCGTGCACAATCCTCAGCCCTATTACTCTGATTCCCATCCCCCTGCCAAATTAGTTTAAACTCTCCCCAACGGCTTCAGCAAACCTGCCCACTGGGATATTATTCCCCCTTGGCCTTAGGTATAATCCATCCCTTTTGTACAGGTCATACCTTCCCCAGAAGAGATTCCAATCAACCGGAAATCTGAAACCCTGTCACCTGCATCAATGCCTCAGCCACGCACTCAGCTGCCAAATCATCCTGTTCTTACCCTCACTGGCACAGGCGGCAATCCAGAGGTTACAACCCAGCAAATCCTGCTTTTCAGCTTTCTGCCCAATTCCCTATATTCCCTCTTCGGGACTTCTTCCCTTTTCCTACCTATGCTGTTGGTACCAATATATACCACGACTTCCATGTGGAGCCATGGGTAGTGTGGAGGAGCAGAGGGATCTGGGGGTACATGTCTGGGGGTAGTTAAGAAAGCTTATGGGGTGTTAGCTTTCATAAGTCGAGGGATAGAGTTTAAGAGTCGCGATGTACTGATGCAGCTCTATAAAACTCTGGTTAGGCCACACTTGGAGTACTGTGTCCAGTTTTGGTCACCTCACTATAGGAAGGATGTGGAAGCATTGGAAAGGGTACAGAGGAGATTTACCAGGATGCTGCCTGGTTTAGAGAGTATGCATTATGATCAGAGATTAAGGGAGCTAGGGCTTTACTCTTTGGAGAGAAGGAGGATGAGAGGAGACATGATAGAGCTGTACAAGATAATAAGAGGAATAGATAGAGTGGATAGCCAGTGCCTCTTCCCCAGGGCACCACTGCTCAATACAAGAGAACATGGCTTTAAGGTAAGGGGTGGGAAGTTCAAGGGGGATATTAGAGGAAGGTTGTTTACTCAGAGAGTGGTTCGTGCGTGGAATGCACTGCCTGAGTCAGGAGTGGAGGCAGATACACTCATGAAGTTTAAGAGACTAGTAGACAGGTATATGGAGGAATTTAAGGTAGGGGCTTATATGGGAGGCAGCGTTTGAGGGTCGGCACAACATCATGGGCCGAAGGGCCTGTAATGTGCTGTACTATTCTATGTTCTATGTTCTATGTTCCATCTGTTCATTAGATGGTGAAAACACTCCCCATTGGCAGAAAGAATAAAAGACAGGAGCACGGAATCAAGTTAGAAAAAGAGCTTAAAAAAACACCCCCTCCCAATAATAGGTATTGTTATTCAGGGAGTGGTTGAGTAATTTGGTGCTCCACTCAGGGAGAGCAGTGGAGGCGGGTTCAGTTGTGACATTCTAAAGGGAGCTAAGTAAATGTCTAAAAGAGAATTGGAGTGAGGGTTGGCACTAACTGGATTGTTCTTATACAGAGATGGGACAGTCAATGAACTTTCCGTGTCGAAACATTCGGTGGTGCTGTCAGATGCCATGCCTGCAAAGTGTGGCTCAGTATTCGAAACAGATGTGGATGCAGCGGTGACCGTGATGATAGCAGATAGCAACTTTGACTGTGAGGGCAGCTGGGTTTATCTCTGGATTATTCCAGCAAGGAGCAACAGCAAGCATGTGTGATACCCCTCAGCTGTGTACATTCAAATCATAGTCATCGCTTATTGTACGTAACTACCAGCCCTACTTTGTGAATTGCTCTGCATGGACCTCCCTTACAGGATCATCTGCAGGGGGGCTGGAGAACATTTAATTTCTGCAATATTCCATGCATGTTTGCATCTTTGCAGAACAAGCTTGCACAGAACTCCTTAGGCTCTCCCGTGTGTCTCAGCTTTATGGGAGTCAGCATGTTGAGGGGAAGCCTTGACTCACAGGTGGTCTGACTCAGAAAGTTCCTCCTATTGCGCAGCTTTGAACCTACAGTTTAGGTTGGCTCTTCAGTGCAGTACTATTGATGCCGTGACTTTATGTCCGTAGGGATGGTTTTGGGGTTAGCATGTAGAGTTAACGGTATGGTTAAGATTTAGGACAGGAATGAGGGAGAGTCTTAGCTCAGGGATAATAAATTAAGAGTCAGTGTCAGGAGCCAATATTCAAAGTCCATGACTGACCACTCCACAGTCAAAAGTCAACGGCCAGGAAGCATTGAGGAGGCCAGTAATCTCCAGATCAGCGGGCCCCAGCTCAGAGGTCTGTATGGGTAGGAGTCACAAGAGCTGGTGACTGCTGGAGGGAGGTCACTAGGGTTGGAAGACTGTGCGAATCCAGAAGTCGAGGCCCAAAGGTCAAACTCATGACTGGCAAGTCCTGGGGTCCATATCCAGAGGATAAAACGAACTGTCAGCAACCAGAGCTCAGCAAAGTTGAAGGTACAGGTTTGAAGATCAAAGCCTCTGGGCCAGGGATTGAGGAATAGAGAACCAATATCTATGAATTTGAGAGTCCGGGGCCAAGGAATGGAGACCTGGAGATGACTTATTTTGGTGTTGGATGTCTGTGTGTGTGAGTAGGTGGCTAAGATGGTGGGAAAGGGCATCTTTTCCTGTTGTTGGCTTGGTTTGTTCTGTTGTTGATGTTGTTGTCTTGTTTTGTTCTGTTGTTGCTGTTGCTGTTATTGGCTTCTTTTGTTCTGTTGTTGCTGTTGTTGGTTTGTTTTGTTCTGTTGTTGCTGTTGTTAGCTTGTTTTGTTCTATTGTTGCTGCTGCTGGCTTGATTTGTTTTGTTGTTGCTGTTGCTGGCTTGTTTTGTTCTGTTGTTGCTGCTGTTGTTGGCTTGTTTTGTTCTGTTGTTGCTGCTGTTGTTGGCTTGTTTTGTTCTGTTGTTGCTGCTGTTGTTGGTTTGTTTTGTTCTGTTGTTGCTGTTGGCTTGTTTTGTTCTGTTGTTGCTGTTGTTGACTTGTTTTGTTCTGTTGTTGCTGTTGTTAGCTTGTTTTGCTCTGTTGCTGTTGTTGCTGTTATTGGCTTCTTTTGTTCTGTTGTTGCTGTTGTTGGTTTGTTTTGTTCTGTTGTTGCTGTTGTTAGCTTGTTTTGTTCTGTTGTTGCTGTTGTTAGCTTGTTTTGCTCTGTTGCTGTTGTTGACTTGTTTTGTTCTGTTGTTGTTGTTGTTAGCTTGTTTTGTTCTGTTGTTGCTGTTGTTGGCTTGTTTTGTTCTATCGTTGCTGTTGTTGTTGTTGGTTTGTTTTGTTCGGTTGTTGACTTGTTTTGTTCTGTTATTGGTGTTGTTGTTGTTAGTTTATTTTGTTCTGTAATTGCTGCTGTTGTTGACTTGTTTTATTCTATTGTTACTGTTGTTGACTTGTTTTTTACAGTTGTTGTTGCTGTTGCTGTTGTTGGTTTGTTTTGTTCTGTTGTTGCTGCTGTTGTTGTTGACTTGTTTTGTTCTGTTGTTGCTGCTGTTGGTTTGTTTTGTTCTGTTGCTGCTGTTGTTGTTGACTTGTTTTGCTCTGTTATTGCTGTTGTTAGCTTGTTTTGTTGCATTGTTGTTGCTGTTATTGACTTATTTTGTTTTGTTGTTGCTGTTGTTGGTTTGTTTTGTTCTGTTGTTGCTGCTGTTGTTGGCTTGGTTTGTTCTATAGTTGTTGGCTTTTGTTCTGTTGTTGATGTTGCTGTTGTTGGCTCGTTTTGTTCTGTTGATGCTGCTGTTGTTGTTGGCCTGTTTTGTTCTGTTGTTGCTGTTGCTGTTGTTAGCTTGTGTTGTTCTGTTGTTCCTGTTGTTGTTGGCTTGTTTTGTTCTGTTGTTGTTGCTGTTGTTAGCTTGTTTTGCTCTGTTGTTGCTGTTGCCGTTGGCTTGTTTTTTTCTGTTGTTCTTGTTGCTGTTATTAGCTTGTTTTATCCTGTTGTTGCTGTTGTTGTTCGCTTGTTTTGTTCTGTTGTTGTTGCTGCTGTTGTTGTTGGCTTGTTTTGTTCTGTTGTTGCTGTTGTTGTTGGCTTGTTTTGTTCTATTGTTGCTGTTGTTGGCTTGTTTTGTTTTGTTGTTGGCTTGTTTTGTCCTGCTGCTGCTGTTGTTGTTGGCTTGTTTTGTTCTGTTGTTGCTGTTGCTGTTGTTAGCTTGTGTTGTTCTGTTGTTCCTGTTGTTGTTGGCTTGTTTTGTTCTGTTGTTGTTTTTGTTGCTGTTGTTAGCTTGTTTTGCTCTGTTGTTGCTGTTGTTGTTGGCTTGTTTCTTTTCTGTTGTTCTTGTTGCTGTTGTTGGCTTGTTTTGTTCTGTTGTTGTTGCTGTTGTTAGCTTGTTTTGTTCTGTTATTGCTGTTGTTAGCTTGTTTTGTTCTGTTGTTGCTGTTGTTGGCTTGTTTTGTTCTGTTGTTGCTGTTGTTAGCTTGTTTTGTTCTGTTGTTGCTGCTGTTGGCTTGTTTTGTTCTGTTGTTGCTGTCGTTGACTTGTTTTGTTCTGTTGTTGCTGTTGTTGACTTGTTTTGTTCTGTTGTTGTTGCTGTTGTTGGCTTGTTTTGTTCTATCGTTGCTGTTGTTGTTGACTTGTTTTATTCTGTTATTGCTGTTGTTAGTTTGTTTTGTTCTGTTGTTGCTGCTGTTGTTGACTTGTTTTGTACAGTTGTTGCTGTTGCTGTTGTTGGTTTGTTTTGTCCTGTTGTTGCTGTTGCTGTTGTTAGCTTGTTTTGTTGCTGTTGTTGGCTTGTTTTGTTCTGTTGTTGTTGTTCTGCCTATCATTGTGTGGATGCTATGTTGGTGCCAGGATGTGTGGTGACACTTGCAGGCTGCTCCCAGCACATCAATGGGTGTGTAAGTTGTTAATGGAAATGAACGTGAATCTGAATCTGTACTGAGATGTTCCATAGACAAGAGAAAATCTGCAGATGTTGGAAATCCAAGGAACACAAAATGCTGGAGGAACGCAGCAGGCCAGGCAGCATCCATGGAAAAGAGTAAACAGGCGATTATTCGGGCCCAAAACATCAGCTGTTTACTCTTTTCTATCGATACTGCTTGGCCTGCTGAGTTCCTCCAGCACTTTGTGTGTGTTGCTGAGACATTAAGCACAGGGCACACTGATAGAAAATATTCCCATGCACTATTCCACCAGAGAGTACAGCGTGATTCACCCAGTGCCCAAAAGAAAGGTTTTCCTTTTATCAAAACCTAAATCAAATAATGTGGCTTTTATTATGTTGTCTGTTTCTGCTTTCTGTCGTGTTTACAGTGCTGATCTCAACAGGACTCAGACCTGAAAAGTGGTTTGTAGCCTGTGATGTATTTCAGAACACACTGTGTTTAAGGAAGGTGCAGCATTGATACAGCCTCTTCCTTCATAAATCCAGATTCTACACGCCCATTTCTCAGCCCTGGTGTGTGTCAAACCACACTGGCAGCAGCTTTTGCTGAACCAGTTCCACCAGATTTATTTCCAAGCAGGGGAACTTTGAGCATCTGGTGTCGTTGGGGACTTGTTAGTTCTGCTCTTCTGCTTACAGAGGAGAGATGCTCATTGATCTGACAGCTATGAGCTGTCCTGTGTCGACTCTAGGCCAGATCAGCCAATTTCCCTCCTTTATCAAAGTAATGCTTTAGTGGTTAGCCTCAGCTGCAGACACAGAATGCTGGAGGAACATAGCAGGTCAGGCAGGATCTACGGAGGGAGGGGAACAGTCCATGTTTTGGGCCAAGACCCTATCCCAGAGATCAGAACTACATGCTTCACATTGGCAGTGAGTCTACAGACAAACCATCCCATATCGTTCTATTATTCTACTTTATTTGGAGATACAGCACAGTAACATTCCCTTCTGGTCCAGCGTTGCCCAGTTACACCCATTTGACCAATTAAAACATTAACCCCATGTGACCAGTTTTGAAAACCCTCTAGCCGGGGACACTTTGGAATGTGGGAGGAAACCAGAGCACCCGGAGGAAGCCATTGCGTTCGCAGGGAGAGCGTACAAACTCCTTACCGACAACTCTGGAGTTGACCCGGGTAGCCGGAGCCGTAACCGGGTTACACGAAACACTATGTCACCGTGCTCCCTTGAACTTAAATTCCCCAGCTGCCAGGGTGAGATTTAAATTCGGGTCTCTGGGTTACCGGTTCAGGTTTCTAGCTGCTGGTCCAGAGACTATCTGCAACCCCGAGAAACAGCCTAACCCCACAAAAATTTCAAATCCAAATCAATGCTGAAAGGCTGGTCATGGATGAAGTATTGAGTGGACATTGTGCTAATGCATAAATCTCTCACTCTTTAAACATTGGCAGCTAAATATTTCCACCTAGTGCTCGAGATCAAATACAAAAACAAAACATGACTTAGCATTAACAAACAGTGACAACCAGGGAGACGGCAAAAAATATTGGGGACTAGAATGGGAGCGGATTAAATACTCAGTGCACGACCTGAGAGCATTTGACTAGAGTGAAGATGGGATAGTACTCTCTCTGTCTCAGACATGATCACAATCTGCTATCTCACTGGCCTTGAACCACCTGGACAACAGCAATACCTGCATCAGACTGTTGTTTATTGATTACAGCTCAGCATTTATCAGCATCATACCCTCAATACCAACCAAGGAGCTTCAAAGCCTGGGCCTCAGTACTTTCCTCTGCAATTGGATCCTTGATTTCCTCATCAAGAGACCAGAGTTAGTGCGGATCAGAAATAACTTCTCCTCCTCGCTGACAATCCTGCGGACCTCAAGAATATGTGCTTAGTCTGCTGATCTGCTTTCTCGACTCCTACGACTGCATGACTAGGCACAACTCAAACACATTCTATAAGCTTGACTATTGTTGGCGGAATCTCAGATAATGACAAGGAGGCAGGCGGAAGTGAAAGAGATCAGTTGGTTGAGTGATATCACAACAACAGTCTTGCACCCGACCGCAGTAAGACCAAGGAATTGATTGTGGACTTCAGGAAGGAGAAGTCTCGGCCCGAGACATCAACTGTTTATTCATTTCCATAGCTGCTGCCTGACCTGCTGAATTCCTCCAGCGTTTTGTGTTTAAATTAAATAAGTGGTACAAAAAGAGGGCGAAAATAGTGAGATAGTGTTCATTGGTTGGTCCATTGTCCGTTCAGAAATTTGATGGTGGAGGGGAAAAGGCTGTTGGATGTGTGTGTTTGGTCTCCTGATGGTAGAAATGAGAAGAGAGGATGTCCTGGGCGATGAGGGCCCTTAATGACGGACGTTGCCATTTTGAGACGTTGCTACTTGAAGGCTGGTGCCCATGGCGGAGGGGCTGGGTTTGCAACTCTTTGCAGCTTTGTCCAATCCATGCAGTGGCCCCCTCCGTTACAGGTGGTGGTGCAACCAGCTGAATGCTGTCCATGGTACACCTGTGGGAACTTGCTCCAGTCTTTGGTGACACATCAAATCTCCTCAAATTCCTAACGAAGCTTAGCCATTGACGTGCCTCCTTTGTTATCGCATCAATACGTTGGGCCCAGATTAGACTTTCAGAGGTGTTGACACCCAGGAACTTGAACCTGCTCACCCTTTCCACTGCTGACCCCTCAATGAGGGAAATCCTAAGCAACACACACACACAGAAAATGCCGGAGGAATTCAGCAGGTCAGGCAGCATCCATGGAAATGAATAAACAGTGACATTTTGGGCCAAGACCCTTCTTCAGGACTGAAGAGGAAGGGGGAAGACAGCAGAATACAAAGGTGGAGGGAGGGGAAGAAGGATAGTCCATGGTTGAAAGAATCAGAGGGCAGCACAGGTCACAGAAGGGGAGCAGTGATCAGGGTTGCCAACTGTCCCGTATTAGCCGTAACATCCCGTATATTGGGCTAAATTGGTTTGTCCTGTATTTCCCCCGCTATGGTAGAGCGTTCCTATGAAACCGTTCGTAAGCCGAAATGGCGTAAAGCAAAGAAGCAATTACCATTCATTTATATGGGAAAAATTTTTGAGCGTTCCCAGACCCAAAAAATAACCTACCAAATCATACCATTAACACATAAAACCTGAAATAACACTAACATATAGTAAAAGCGGGAATGATATGATAAATACACAGCCTATATAAAGTAGAGATAATGTATGTACAGTGTATCAGAATTGGGAAGATTAAGCTAAAACCGATTTGTAGAAAAAAATCGGCACGTACACGTATGCGCACTTCACGCATGCGCACACAGGTGCCTGCGCAAGGCTTCATGGTCATGGTAGTCTTTCTCGGGGTAAACACAAGCGTCCCGTATTTGACTGCTACTTTTGTCCCTTAATTTGGGAGTGAGAAAGTTGGCGACCCTAGCAGTGATAGAGGGTCTCACTGAACTCTCATCGGAGAGAAGATTTAAACTTCTTCAGGGTTGGCCGCCCTCTAAGACACTTGGCAGTGGGGCAGCAAATCATAACCTCAGGAAAATCTGCAGATGCTGGAAATCCACACACAATATGCTGGAGGAACTCAGCAGGTCAGGCAGCATCCACGGAATTGAATAAGCAGTCAACATTTCAGGCCGAGACCCTTCAGATATTTTAAAAATATATATTTCTCACTGTAATTTATATTTTCTATGTATTGCCCTCTAATGCTGCTGCAAAACAACAAATTCAATTGTTTATGTCAGCGATGTTAAACCAGATTCTGATTCTAATCCTGAATTACCACTCACCATAATTACCTCAGCCTAATTTCCATCTCCTAACCTTGAATCCAAAGTCTAAGCAGCTGCGCATCCAGTTCCCTCAGAGTGTCATCATTCATTTGTCACTAGCAGACTTAAAAGGAACACGATGTCATACACCAGAGAGGCGAAAAGCTCCTTCCTGGTGTGCTGTACACGATGGGATACCGCTGTCTGGTACAACCCCAGTTGTCTGGAGCCCTGACACTGTCACACCATTGCTGGTGCTCCATTCTCTCTCCGGAGGGTAATAAACAGGGGACTTTCAATCACACCTTCTCAGAATCAGAATCAGCTTTAATATCACCTGTTTATGTCATGACATTTGTTGCATTACAGCAGCAGTACATTGCAATATACAGGAATAAAAACTACAAATTATGAAGAGTATACTGTATATTAAAAATAAATTACATAAGTAGTGCAACAAGAGGGAGAAAATAGAACGGGGAAGCGTTCATGTGTCTATTGTCCATTCAGAAACCTGATGGCAGAGGGGGCAAAACTGTCCCTGAAACGTTGAGTGTGCGTCTTCAGCTTTCTGTACCTCCTCCCTGATGGTAGCAATGAGAAGAGGGCATGACCTGGGTGATGGGGGTCCTTAATGATGGATGCAGCCATTTAGAGGCATTGGCTTTTGAAGGTATCCTCAGCTTTGGGGAAGCTAATCCCCATGATGGAGTTGGCTAAGTTTGCAACTCTCCACAGCTTTTTCCAGTCCTGTGCAGTGGCCCCTCCATACCACATGGAGTTACAATCAGCGAGGATGCTCTCCACAGTACACCTTCAGACATTTACAAGTGTCTTTGGTGACATACTAATTCTCCTCAAACTCCTACCTTCTTTGTAAATGCATCAATATGTTGGGTACAGGATAGATTGACACCCAGGAACTTGAAGCTCTTCACCCTTTCCAGTTCTGATCCCTCAATGAGCACTGGCGTGTGTTCTTCAACTTACTCTTCCTAAAGTCCACAGTCAATTCATTGCTCTTACTGACGTTGAGTGCAAGGTTGCTCTGGGGCACCATTCAGCCAGCTGATTTGGGCATCTCGCCTCATACGCTTCCTTGTCATCATCTGAAATTCTGCCAGTCATAGCTGTGTCATCGGCAATCTATAGAGGCCTTTTGATCTGTGCCCAGCCACACAGTCGTGGATGTGGAGAGAGTAGAGCAGTGGGCTGAACTCCCGTCCCTGGGTCACTGGGTTTGGAGTCACATAAAGGTCAGACTGGGTAACCTGCTTCCCTGAGATCTATTTAAAGTGAGCTTAGCTAATTCCGTTCAGAAGAAAAGAATTGAAGCTTTTTACTTACGGGATGAAATGAAGTTGTTTGGGAGAAGGTCCACATGGAACTGAAATATTGGTGGCAATCTGATAGGTCCATCCCAGTGTTGCACATTATGGAGAGTTTTCACAGGTAATTTATTAATGAACCATAGACGCACACACACACACACACACACACACACACACACACACACACACACCCCTATTGCCCGTTGTGCCACTGGCATTTAGGGCAGCAATGCAGGTCCTCCATCTCTGGCTGTGTTCAGGGCTTCCTTCATCGTGTCAGTAGCGTCCTCTCAGCTTTCACTACTGTCAGTCATGCAAGTCCCGGGTGAAAACTCAGGAATACCTTCACACTCAGGTGCAGAAGGATTCCTCATTGCTGTTTCCGTGACAGTTTTGTTTGACCAGTCAGGGTTGCTAACGCTGAGCTGAACCCCCGAGCCTGGAGGACCGGTGGACCACTCTTAGTCTGGCCTCTACTTTTTGACCTGATTGACGTGGATGACCCAACCAAGAACCCAGGCATAAAACCCTGACTCCAGCCAACAGAGCTCTCCGGGTCGCTGGGCACCCTAGCCTCCAAACCCAACGACAAGGTTGTGGTCCTCTTCGAGAACACACACACACACACACACACACACACACACACACACACACACACACACACACACACACATACACACACACCAACAACCCTACACTTATCCTAACTGACAATTTATTTTCAGATACTTCAAATGTTACTAATACTGAATTACAGAGGCACGCAAAAGTTTGGGCACCCCTGGTCAAAATCTCTGTTACTGTGAACAGTTAAGTGAGTAGAAGATGAACTGATCTCCAAAAGTCATAAAGTTAAAGATGAAACATTCTTTTCAACATTTTAAGCAAGATTAGTGTATTATTTTTGTTTTGTACAATTTTAGAGCAAAAATAAGGAAAGGAGCACCATGCAAAAGTTTGGGCACCCCAAGAGATTTGAGCTCTCAGATAACTTTTACCAAGGTCTCAAATCTTAATTAGCTTGATAGGGCTATGGCTTGTCACAGTCATCATTAGGAAAGGCCAGGTGATGCAAATTTCAAAGCTTTATAAATACCCTGACTCCTCAAACCTTGACCCAACAATCAGCAGCCATGGGCTTCGCTAAGCAGCTACCTAGCACTCTGAAAATTAAAATAAATAATTCCCACAAAGCAGGAGAAGGTTATAAGAAGATGGCAAAGCGTTTTCAGGTAGCCGTTTCCTCAGTTCATAATGTAATTAAGAAATGGCAGTTAACAGGAACGGAGGAGGTCAAGTTAAGGTCTGGAAGACCAAGAAAACTTTCCGAGAGAACTGCTCGTAGGATTGCTAGAAAGGCAAATCAAAACCCCTGTTTGACTGCAAAAGATCTTCAGGAAGATTTAGCAGACTCTGAAGCGGTGGTGCGCTGTTCTACTGTGCAGCGACACCTGCACAAATATGACCTTCATGGAAGAGTCATCAGAAGGAAACCTTTCCTGCATCCTCACCTCAAAATTCAGCATCAGAAGTTTGCAAAGGAACATCTAAACAAGCCTGATGCATTTTGGAAACAAGTCCTGTGGACTGATGAAGTTAAAATAGAACTTTTTGGCCGTAATGAGCAAAGGTACGTTTGGAGAAAAAAGGGTGCAGAATTTCAAGAAAAGAACACCTCTCCAACTGTTAAGCATGGGGGTGGATCGATCATGTTTGTGCTGCAGCCAGTGGCACGAGAAACATTTTACTGGTAGAGGGAAGAATGAATTCAATTAAATATCAGAAAATTCAATTAAGTACCAGCAAATTCTGGAAGCAAACATCACACCGTCTGTAAAAAAAGCTGAAGATGAAAAGAGGATGGCTTCTACAACAGGATAATGAACCTAAACACACCTCAAAATCCACAATGGACTACCTCAAGAGGCGCAAGCTGAAGGTTTTGCCATGGCCCTCACAGTCCCCCGACCTAAACATCATCGAGAATCTGTGGATAGACCTCAAAAGAGCAGTGCATGCAAGACGGCCCAAGAATCTCACACAACTAGAAGCCTTTTTCAAGGAAGAAGGGGTGAAAATCCCCAAAACAAGAAATGAAAGACTCTTAGCTGGCTACAGAAAGTGTTTACAAGCTGTGATACTTGCCAAAGGGGGTGTTACTAAGTACTGACCATGCAGGGTGCCCAAACTTTTGCTTTGGGCCCTTTTCCTTTTTTGTTATTTTGAAACTATAAAAGATGGAAATAAAAAAATAATCTTGCTTAAAATATTAAAGAAATGTGTCATCTTTAACTTTATGCCTTTTGGAAATCAGTTCATCTTCTACTCATTTAACTATTCACAGTAACAGAAATTCTGACCAGAGGTGCCCAAACTTTTGCATGCCACTGTATACAGCATAAAATGTGTTCCTTTCACCCCACCTCATGTACGCTGGTAGTGATGCCTCCCTACGTTAACCCCATTTTCCTGCAGTGGCCCCACATCTCTCTAAGCCTTTCCCACCTAAGTATCCTTTTAAATATTACAATTGTATCTGCGTCCACCATCAGTTCTGGCTGTTCATTCCAGATAAACACCACTGAACTAAAAAAAACAAATTAATAAAAGTTAGTGAATTGAGATGGTGTTACTTAAGGTCATGACTGAGGGATCACTCGCTGAGGACACTTACAATGATTAGATGTTTCAACTAATGGGAAACCATTCAACCCATGAGGACCACATTCCAGGGGAGAGGTCACCTGAACCTCAGCAGCTGAGAACTTATAGGCTGAGCTTCAAAGCATTGTTGACACATTGGCCAAAGGAAGGGGCTTACCCTCAACGTCCGATCCAGATTCAGATTCAGATTCAGTTTCAGATTTATAAACACATCTACATGGTGAAATGCATGGTTTGTGTTAAGATGTGCTGGGCCCAGCCCACAAGAGTCGCCACACATCCTCAAAGTAACCTACTGACCTGCCTCAGGAACGCTTCAAAGTGAGTGTCCATAAAATGTGGATCCCCCACACCCACCCCCAAACCTTGGGGAAAACCTTCAGTGAAGGCAGGCGTCAATGATCGTGACCTCAGACAAAACTCATTGTCCACCGGACGGCAGTGACCCTGAACCTTCCTTATTATGTTTCTGAGACTTGAAACGAAAAGGCAACTCAGGCTCCTAGAAAGATTCAAATGCAACCTCCATAAGGTCCCCCCAGTTGCCTGGAAGGAGAAGTAAATAAATGCCAATCATCTCCCAGACTAGCATCCCCAACAGTAAGGTCGCAGTTCTCAGTCCGCTCTGTTCGTCAATACACAAGGTGCCTGAAACAGACTTTCTGTTTCAAGTTCTGTCATTGGCAAGGATTACCAGGAAGTCAGAGGAGAAGATTCAAGGATGTGCTGAAAGCCTCTTTGAAAAATGCATCCTCCTCATAACCCCTGGGAACTTCTGGAGCATGGCCACTCATTTCCCATATCGGACCGCAAAGCACACCAGCGTGAGGTAAAAACTGCCCAGCGGATTATCGGCACCCAATTGCCCACCATTGAGAACATCTACCATAAACGCTGCCTGGGCAAGGCGAAAAGCATTATCAGGGATGCATCTCACCCTAACCATGGACTTTTTTAACTCTCCTCCCATCCAGTAGGCGCTACAGGAGCCTCCGCTCCCGCACCAGCAGGCTCAGGAAGAGCTTCTTCCCTGAGGCTGTGACCCTGCTGAACCTCACATCACAGCGCTAAGCAGTATTGCATCTGTATTGTACTGTCTCAGTACTTTTATATTTGTGTGCTGTAGCACTTTTTTATTCGCAGTTATTTTGCAAGTAACACTATTTTTTGCATTTCTGGTCAGATGCTAAATGCATTTCATTGGCTTTGTATCTGTACTCAGCACAATGACAATAAAGTTGAATCTAATCTAATCTAATCTGGAATCAGTCGTGATGGTATTGTGAATCTCAAAGCCCTGATAAGTAGCACACTGAGGGTCTATACAGGCGCCAACTCAGAAACTAGTCACTCCATCGGCCACCTCCTGCCCCAGCTTCCAAACAGTCTGTGGTTCCCACTTTAACCTCATCATTTACCCCAGAGGCTACAAACCCAGAACAGATGGAAGCCTTCCTCAAATCTGAGGGACTACCTGAGAAGAAGAGAAGTTGGACAGTTAAGTTTCTCCTGATCAGAACCAGAATCAGCCTTATTATCACTGACATTTGAACTTCGTTGATTTGTGGCAGCAATACATGAAAAATACTATATAACAATAAGAAATAAACACATCATACAAAACGAGAATGAAGTAGAGAGGTAGTGTTCATGGGCCGTTCGGAAATCTGATGGCAGTGGGGAAGAAGCAGTTACTACAATACTGAGTGTGTGTTTTCAGGCTCCTGTACCTTCTCACTGATGGTAGCAATGAGAAGAGGGCGTGTCCTGGGTGGTGGGGGTCCTTAACAGCGAATGCTGCTTTATTCAGGCATGGCCTTTCGACAATATCCTCGATGATAGGAAGCTAGTGCCCATGATGGAACTGGCCGAGTTTACGCCCCTTTTTTCCCGATCCTGTGCGTTAGCCTTTCCTGTGCATTGTGCGTCCTCCTTCCCGCACTGAAGTGGATCGAGGCTTGACATTCCCAAAGCACAGCCATCGGACTCTGAACACGAAGCTCACCATCGTCAATCAAGTGCTTGCTCTCTCTCCGTGCGGGAGTTAGGAGACAGAAAGGGGAAGGACAAAGGGCACGGCAATGGAGCAACGGCAGGGATTACAGATTGGGAAGTAATGAGAGGGACTGAAGGAAATATGAACAAATGTTATCATAATAAACTTGCTCCTTTACCTTGCCATCTGATGAAGAGGAAAGAGTTAAAAAAATAAAGCCAGCCATTATGATCCCTGGCACAGTTGGAAGATAAAAACAACTTATATATATACACATATAAATAATTTTTTGTATTATGAATTTGTTTTAGCTGAGTTACCATGGTGAGAATTCCCACGTTGTTTATATAATGAATTATAATAAATCAAGTTTGGACTGGGAATTCTGAACTAGCTTCCATTTCTCTGCTCTGCTACTTCAGTAGGTCTGTTATTTATCGCTTCTGCTCTCTCGCACAAAACCTGTGCTTTAATTATTCTGCAGTTAAGTGAGGAATACCACAGAATTTGAGGCTGACGCAACTTGTCAAAGATCCTCCTGGGCACATAACCCCTTTTAATCCTACAAACCACTGACAAGTTCTGCCTCGTGACACTCAACAGCAGTTTTCGAACTGACACCGTACAAGGGACAGCCTTAGAGAAGGCCCAACTAGCCTTAGTGGGATTTAGGGCTTCTGCAGTTGTGCAAGGTACTGGTATATGTTTAGCAATTGTCTGTTTTAATAATGAATCATACCATGTTATTTTTGCATCCATTTCTTAAAAGGAAGACGAGCATTTAAGCAGCGTCTTTATAACCTTGAGACATCTTAAAGTACTTCACAGCGATAGGCCACAGCAGTCATTTTTGTTAATACAAGAAATGCATATTTGTTCATAGCTAACCACCAGAAACAAGGAAATAAACAGAAAAGGGCATCGACTACAGCCGTTATTTGAAGTTGTGCCAGGTGTTGATGAGGCCAGATATGGAGTACTGTGTGTAGTTCTGGTCACCTACCCGCAGGAAAGGTTTGAACAGCAACACACGCAGCAGGTGGGGTAGCATCTATGGAATTGCATGAACAGCCATAGGAATGATATCAAGAAGCTTGAACGGAGAAAACGTACAAGGATTTGGTTGCGACTTGAGGATCTGAGTTACAGGGAAAGGTTGAATATGTAAGGTGCAACAATTAAATCCTAGAGGTATACAAAATTATGAAGACTATGAATGCATGCCAAAGTTTTCCCCTCAGGTTAGGGAAGAGTAGAACTAAAAGTCATAGATTTAGGGTGAAAGGTGAAGTATTTACGGGGATTGTGAGGAAAGACTTCACAGTGGTGTGGGTGTGGAATGAGCTCCCAGCAGCTGCAGGTTCAATTGCAATGTTCAAGAAAAGTTTGGATACATATATGATGGAAGGGGGATTGAAGTGAAATGGTCCAGGGCAGGTGGCTGGGACTTGGCAGAAGACCAGCTCAGCACAGACTAAATGGGCTGAATGGTCTGTTCCTGTGCCATAGGACGCTATGATTCTATGAATGTAACATTAGTCTTAATGATCCTGGTTTGGCCTCAACCAGGACAAAGAACACTTTTATTTAACGCAGTGCAAGGAAGTCATTGATGTTAATTGAGGGGGAAGCTGGAGCCCAAATTAGACATCATAGAGTTCTGACTGCAAAGTCATTGCTTATGCTGCCTCGGGTGAAGCGCCTGAATCTTCCCCCAGCTTCCCTTGTCCTCACTTCCACCTGACTGCTCTTCTTGGCCATTTACGAGGGGTGATTGATAAGTACGTGGCCTAAGGTAGAAGGAGTCAATCTTAGAAAATCTAGCACATTTATTTTTCCTACATTTACACAGTCCAGCAGTCGTGGAGCATACGGATCCCTTCTTTGTAGAAGTCGGCATCTTGGACCTCCAGAAAGTGGTCCACAGCAGATGTGATTGATAAGTTTGTAGCCTAAGGTAGACAAGATGACTTAACTTCAAACTTTCTGCACTTTCACTCGAAGAGTTGAACTGCATATGCATGTAACGAGAGCTGTACAACTCATCTCCTTCTGTAGGAGGGAACTATGTTGAAAAATAAATGTGCTAGGTTTTCTAAAATTGACTCCTTCTACCTTAGGCCACGAACTTATCAATCACCCCTTGTACTTCTGATCGGAAATATACCTTTGAAACCTTGTAACCCTTTAGACAAGCAAGGATATTCTAAAAAGATCAATGCATTTGAAAATGAACTTTGTCAATATGTCCTGACGAAGGGTCTCGGCCTGAAACGTCGACTGCACCTCTTCCTAGAGATGCTGCCTGGCCTGCTGCGTTCACCAGCAACTTTTATGTGTGTTGCTTTGTCACATGTACATTGAAACATACAGCAAAAAGTGTCAGTTATGTCAAATCAATTCAGCAAGGATTGGACTGGGCGGCCCACAAGTATTGCCACACTTTCAGTGCCAACATAGCATGCCCACAACTTATTACCCCTGACCGTACATCTTTGGAATGCAGGAAAGTGGAGAGAACATACAAGCTCATTACAGACAATGTTGTAATAACATTCCGCTAACCACTATGCTACCGGGCCACCCCATGTTATAGCCATATTATTTCTGACCAAACAAAACACAGCGTAAGATAACTTAAAAGAATTATCAAAGACTGGATTTGGCTCCTGACCAAGCATTAATCCCTTGCCTTTCCACTGACCGACTTGCAGCTAAAAGTACCCAAATTCCTCTTACCCACTTTCAGCCCAACAAAAACAGGTCTCAGACAGCAGTGATCATTTGCATTTGTATTCCCACAAACAGGAGAAGACCTGCAGCTGCAGGAAATCCAAAGCAACTCACATCAAATGCTGGCGGAGCTCAGCAGGCCAGCTGAAGACTCGGTCCTGAGGCAGGGTCTCGGCCCGAAGTGCGACTGGTTACTCTGTCCCCACAGATGCTGCCTGGCCTGCTGAGTTCTTCCAGTACTTTGTGGCTGTGTTAATTGAGAAATATCAGCGGCTATACTCACATCACTTAGATGCAAAAGAAATAATGCTTGCTGGTCCAGTGAAGGAGATCAGCAGTACAGGAGAAACCCAGGCAGGGAGCTCTGTCATGGGACACAGGCAGTTCTGGGCACCAAGCCAGCAGGAGAGTTGAGGAAAATGGGAGTCAGAAAGGAAACCAAATAATGTGAAGATCTGTGCTATTGCAGCAGGTGAAGGTAGAGCGGATGGGGTCTTTGACTATGTTGCTTTCCTGAGGCAGTGGGGTGTGCAGACAGAGTCTGTGCAGGGGAGGTTTGTTTTCAGGACAGACTGAGCTGTGTTCACAACTCTCTGCAATTTCTTGTCATCCAGCGCAGAGCAGCTGCCATACCAAGCTCCAGTGCATCCAGACAGGATGTTTCCTGTGGTCTATCTGTAACGCTGGTGAGAGTCGCTGGTGACAAGTCGGATCTCCTTCTCCTCCTGAGGAAATAGAGGTGCTGGTGCTTTCTTGTCTGTGGCATCTATGCGGCTGGACTAGGACAAGTTATCGGTAATACATCAGGAGTCCAAAGCCAAGAACAAACTAGTTCAGCTGTGCAGAGAGGCAGATTGAATGGATGGAATTAGCGGCAATCAGTAACCACCTCAGCCCAAGGAATGTCCGTTTGTGCATTCTGGTGAATTCCAGAGATCCCAGAATCCCAGTGAATCCCAGTGATCTGTAACCACCTCAGCCCGAAGGATGTCTGTTTGCGCATTCAGGTGAATCCCAGTGAATTCCGGTAATCTGTAACCACCTCAGCTAAAGGGAAGTCCGTTTGTACATTCTTTTTTGTCAACTAATTATTCAAAGTTACATGCCTCCCAATACAGGGATCTGACCCACAATATTGACAATTCCTTCCTCCCCAACCCCCAAAAGATCCTGCACAACATGCTGACTCCCTCCAGCCGATTGTCTGTCCACCACACTTGCTGTTTCTCTTTGTAAATCTATTTTTCCTTACAAAGTGGAGGGCTTAATTATTGGAGTACTGGTTGATTATGAAGTTGTTATTAGTTTTCGACATTAAATTAGCTGCTGAGGCTATTATGAGCAAATCAAATCCCTGTCCCCACTGTGATTGTAACAGCAGTTTAATGTTGATCTTTCTGCTCTTCCTCAACCCCAGTTGCATGTCCCATTGCGGCCCAAGCACTCACTGCGAGGCGCAGCGACAGATGTCTATAGGCGAGGAGGCTCACTGTTGATGGAAACTCCAGCTCTTCCCTAACTCTTGTCGAACTGAGCCAACAATTCTCTCACACCGTTAAGTATTTTAACTGCTTTCAAGGACTCACTGTATCAATGCACATAAACTATTTAATAAATTCTAAAGTGCCCTGTGTGTCAAAATGTTTACTTAATCTATAAACACAATACACAACGGAGAAAAGTAGAGCACCAATTTTACTTCATTTACAGGAACTTTGGAAGTCATTCACCAGCATGAAGTCTTCCTTATACATGGAGTGAGCTCCCATTTCAGGAGAACTGGGTGTCACGGCTGATTAACAAATTCCCACTGCTGTCTATAAGGAGTTTGTACATTCTCCCCGTAGCTTTGGTGCTCTGGTTTCCTCCGGGTGCCCTGGTTTCCTCCCACATTCCAAAGACTTACGGGTTAGGGTTAGTAAGTTGTGGGCATGCTTTGTTGGCAGCACTTGCAGGCTACCCCAGCGTAGCCTTTGTATTGTGTCGGGCGTTGACGCAACCAACACATTTCACTGTACCTTTCGATGTACATGAGACAAACAAAGCTCGTCTTTAATCTGAACCTCACCACAAGCTTGAGTCACCAACTGACAGAATGAAAAGGTTCAGTTGTTCGATAGCTAGAAGTGTGGGATAGTCGTAACACAACAAGTTCTGGATAGGAGATGTCAGCAGAAAATATCCGCAGCTCAGCATCAATCGGCAGCCTCTCCCTGGCACTGAAGGACACAAAGAGAGTAAGACCAGCTTCTGACCTCAGGTCAAGTGTTGGCTCCAACTTTACAACTGAGTCAATAATGGAAGGCTTGTTTCACTCCAAACATTCAGGCAAAACATCTCAACGTAGTTTAAGGAACGCTACAATCAGATATGCTGCCCTTCAGACAGGTGTTAAGATGAGGATCCAGTCTACCCTGAGACAGGCAAAAGTGATGCTGCAGCAGTAAGCTGAAGAATGAAGCAGGAAAAAACTGTCCTGATCAATAATTATTCTTCAGTGACAACACTAAAGCTGTTTTACCTAGCTGTTATTATCCTGTGTGAGGGAGCTTGGTATACACAAAATCTAGCTGTTGGATTTCCACCAATACAACAGTGATTATACTTCAGAAACATGCACGGCTGTAAAGTTTTGGAGTTTATGAAAGTCACGGCCAAGATGTTTGGAAGTAAAAGATCTATGACACGGGTAGTAGGGAGTTCTCCTCCTAGCCTTGCTGTTGACATTTGTCCCTTGGTGATCATTACCACAGTGCCATTTATGGGATCATGCTATGCAGAAATTTGCAGCTCTTTCCCAGATTGCAATTGTAACCATAGAGTCGTGCTTGGGAGAAATGCACGACTGACTTCCCTTCCTTCCTTTCGTCGGTTTTGTGGGCAAGGTCAGCAATTCAGGAGTACCTGTATTGGCCTCTGGAAGGAGAGGCAGGGGCCAGCTGACAGGGGGGCCTTCCCTGGGTATTGGACCATCTACATGAGCAGTGACATCTGCATCCTGGGAAGCAGAGGCAGCCAGCCCAGCAGAACCAAGAGTCAAAGTGACACTGGTTTCAGTTAAGCACCAGGCTGGTCGGTATCTGTGGGCGAAAATTTCAATGACCTTTCCTGAAAACTGCTCTCTGCTTTTATTTCAAATTTCTAGTAAGTTCAGTAAACTCGTTACAGGGCTCATTGGAGGTCTGTGCAACATCATTCCCATGGGAACTCAGTGCCACCACCTCTCTTTCGCCTTGGAAAACAGAAGCAAAGTCTGTGCCCCAACTAACTAATGATAATTGTTTTCATTTATCATGAATACTGGCAGGATGAGCTAACCAGAATAAACACCTCGATGCAGGTCTTTTCCACAACCGCGAACTAACTGCAGAAATTATACACGGGCATTAATCCAATGGGAATTCCATGGAAAAACAGTGAAACTAAACATAACAATATTCCAAAGTAGTTGGAGACTGAACAGGTACTTCCCATTGGGGTGAATCCAGGAGGTAGGAAGATGAGCTTTATAAGACCACAGCCCCACACCCCATTGTGTTTGCCCTGACAACCATCACCATTCTGTCCAACCAAAAGACCAGCACCAAGTCATGGCTGACACAGAACCCAAATTACTGTCAGGAGGACCAATACCATCATATGGTAGCCTTTTTCCCGATGCAAGAATTCAGATCCTAAAACATACTCACTCCTGCCTGAGGAGTGACTTGGATCTATTCCAATTTGCCCACCCTCACAACAGGTCAACAGCAGATGCCAGTTCATTGCCTCTTCATTCAACCCTGGAACATCTGGACAGTGAAGATGCATACATCAAGGTGTTTTTCATTGACTACATCTCCACATCAAAACTAATCAAAGTGCTTGAAAACCGAAGCCTCAATACCTCTGCTCCCTGATCTAGTCGCTTCACACTTACAACTGTGTGGCTAAGCACAGCTCCAATGCCATATAACAACTTTGTTGGCTAAATCAAAGCTGGTGATGAATCAGTATTGAGAAGAGAGACTGAAAGACTGGCTGAATGGTCCCACACCAACAACCTCTCACTCAATGTCAGCAAGACCAAAGAACTGATTATGGAATACAGGAGGAGGAAACTGAAGGTCCATGAGCCAGTCCTCATCAGAGGCACAGAGGTGGGGAGCGTCAGTAACTTTAAATTTCTTGTTGTTATCATTTCAGAGGATCTGTCCTGGGCGCAGCGCCTAACTGTCATTACAATGCCTCTACTTTATTAGAAGTTTACGAAGATTCAGCATGTCATCTAAAACTTTTAGATTATGAGAACACTCAGTCCTCTTTTATTGTCATTTAGAAATGCATACATGCATTAAGAAATGATACAGTGTTTCTCCGGCGTGATATCACAGAAAACAGGACAAACCAAAGACTAACACTGACAGAACCACATAATTATAACATATAGTTACAGCAGTGCAAAGCAATACCATAATTTGGATGAAGAACAAACCATGGGCACAGTAAAAAAAGTCTCAAAAGTCCCCAAGTCGATCGACTCCCGAGTCCCTGATAGCAGGCGGTAAAAGGGAGAAACTCCCTGCTGTAAACCTCCAGGCACCGTCAACTTGCCGTTGCCTTAGAAGCAGCCGACCACAGCCGACACTGAGTCCATCCCTCTGAAAACGTTGAGCTTCCGACCAGCCCCTCCGATTCAGCCTCCCGAGCGCCTTTGACCTCGCCCCGGCCGCTGAAACACGCAAAGCCGAAGATTCCGGGCCTTCTGCTCCGGAGATTCTGAACCACACAGTAGCAGCAGCAGCGAAGCGGGCATTTCAGAAGTTTTCCAGATGTTCCTCCGTACTCTCACGTCTGTCTCCATCAAGTCAGGATTGTGCACAGCACCCTACTTGACAGATAACAGACATCACCACCGAAGTGGCCACGCGCGCTGCCATTGTGCCGCCATCTTATCCTCCTCCATCTTTGATTTAAACTTTAACAAACTTCTATAAATACACGGTGAAGGGTACATTGACTGGTTGCAACACGGCCTGTAATGGAAACACCAATGCCCTTGAACTGAAAAGCCTACAAAAAGTAGCGGATGCAGCCCAGTCCATCACGAGTAAAGCCCAGTCCATCACGGGTAAAGCCCAGTCTATCACGAGTAAAACCCAGTCTATCACGAGTAAAACCCAGTCCATCACGAGTAAAGCCCAGTCCATCACGAGTAAAGCCCAGACCATCACGGGTAAAGCCCAGTCCATCACGAATAAAACCCAGTCCATCACGGGTAAAGCCCAGTCCATCACGAGTAAAGCCCAGTCCATCACGGGTAAAGCCCAGTCCATCACGGGTAAAACCCAGTCCATCACGAGTAAAGCCCAGTCCATCACGGGTAAAGCCCAGTCCATCACGGGTAAAGCCCAGTCCATCACGAGTAAAGCCCAGTCCATCACGGGTAAAGCCCAGTCCATCACGGGTAAAACCCAGTCCATCATGAGTAAAGCCCAGTCCATCACGGGTAAAGCCCAGTCCATCACGGGTAAAACCCAGTCCATCACGAGTAAAGCCCAGTCCATCACGGGTAAAGCCCAGTCCATCACGAGTAAAGCCCAGTCCATCACGGGTAAAGCCCTCCCCACCACAGAGCACAGTTACAAAGAGCATTGTCGCAGAAAGGCAGCATCCGCCACCAAGGACCCCCCACCATCCCTGCCACGCTCTCTTCTCACTGGTGACATCGGGAAGGAGGTACAGGAGCCTGAGGTTCCACACCACCAGGTTCAGGAACAGTCATTACCCTTCAGAGAGTTGTGGTTCTGTGGAGTGCTCTGCCTCAGAAGGCAGTGGAGGCCAATTCTCTGGATGCTTTCAAGAAAGAGTTAGATAGAGCTCTTAAAGATAGTGGAGTCAAAGGATATGGGGAGGAGGCAGGAACTGGATACTGATTGTGGATGATCAGCCATGATCACAGTGAATGACAGCGCTGGCTCGAAGGGCCGAATGGCCTACTCCTGCAGCTATTATCTATTGTCAGGGTCCTGAACCAGAGTGGATAGCTTCACTCATCCCAACTCTGAATTGATTCCACAACCAATGGACTCATTTTCAAGGCCTCTACAACTCATATTCTGAATACTTTGGTTCTTTGTATTTGCACAGTTTGACATCTTCTGCAATTAGCTGTCTGTCCATCCTTGCTTTCGTTGCCTTCTATTGGGTTTCTTTGTTTTCACTGTGAATCCCCACAAGAAAATTAAACTCAGGGTAGTATATGGTGACATATATGGACTTTGAGCTTTGAATTCACTGGGCAGTAGGCGAAGGAGTTGGGTGGGGTCAGTTAGATTAATTTCACATAAAACTGGCAGAGTCCAGATGGAATAAACGGTCCACTCCCAATGCTGCAACCATTTGGTGATTCTGTGATCAAGAGTTCAGAACTTCTTCCCATTCCCCCTGTCCATCCCCACACCTATACCACTCCCATCCCCGGCCTAAACCCAACCCTAGCCCATCCCAGTCCTCCAACAAATCCCGCCCCACCCCATTCCATCCTCCCACTATTTCCAAATCAGAATAAAACAAGTACTGTACTTCCAAGGGTAAACCCAGCCTGGAGCCTGGATACCTCCACAACACACTGTAACACATTCCACAAGTGCAACACTCCTACCCCTGGGCTATTTGTGTCACAAACTGTGCTGAGCCTCTGAGCCTTTCTCTCTGTGGCTGCTGAAAGAGGTTTACGCTCTAATTCCATGAATGGGAACCTGTGGAAGTTAACTTGCAGCTTTCTTGTGTCTGACTGAGACCTGGAGGAGCTATCGGATCCTCAGACATGCAGTGATCGGGATGAAATCCTGCCCCTGGAGATTATGCCAGGATTGCACCATCACTCACGGTTGCTACGGAGCCTTTGGAAAGTCATGAACAAGTGAGAATGGTACTCCACCTGTGGCTGAACCAATATTTTCGACAGGTTCATCTATACCACCACCTATAAAGCCCAGGAAATTAAATTGAATTTCCCAACATGCCCAATGACTTTTAACAAACTATACATGTATTCCCCTGATCTCCTTTGCGTCCTCCACTATTAGGATGAGGCCAAACACGAACTAGAGGAACGGTACCTCATACTGTCTTTGGTAATCTACAACCCATAAAACCATGAGCCACCGGAGGAGATATTAGGCCATTCTTATGGTTGCTGATCTCTATGTGAAAATCCTGGTATTTTAGCTTATAATAGAGAGGTAGGTGCACTTAATGTCAGAGAAATGTGCACAATATACATCCTGAAATACTTTTTAACCCAGCGAATGCAGGATCTTTGATTCGAAGATCAACAAGACCAAAAGATACAAGAGCAGAATTTGGCCAACCCAATGGCAGAAACATTGGATTCTCCAATTTCAGATAAACTGCTCTCCCTCTGTCCCAGTTTTCTCTCCTCCTGACCTACCAAAATCTTTCTACACCAACCCCAAACCCCATCACCCTGTTTCATTCCCTCCTACACCCATTCCATCTTCCTTTCACCCACACAGTTCTCTTGCGGGACTTCAATACTCACTCCTCCCATTTGCTTTCCCCAACTCTCTGATTTGATTCCATACCTTCGTCTCCTATCTGCAGGCATTTGTCGCCTCCACCTATCATCTCCCACCCTCTGTTGCCATTTTCCCTTCTCACTCCTACCCAAGACCATTTGCAAATCACCTCTGCCCACCTGGATCCACCCATCACTTGCCAGCTCCTGCTCCACCCTGCCCCACCACCTCTTTATTCTGGCCATCTCCTCTCTGCTCCTTCAGTCCAGATCAAGGGCTTTGGCTTGAAACATCAACTGTGCGCCTCCCTCCACAGATGTTGCCTGACCTGCTGTGTTGCTCCAGGTTCCAGCCGTCTCTCTTGTGTCCAATTTGCATATTTGGATTGGAAGATGGCTTGTCACTACCACGGGGCATCACAGAGTATTTTGCAGTGTCTGAATACCTTTGAAGGAAGTCCTGCAGGAAGCTGGCGGACTGTCTGTGCATGTGTACGTGGGGAGTCTTGCTGCTGCTTTTCTGTTGGTTCCGTGGACGTGCTACCTTGGTGCCAGAGAATGCGTGGCAACACCTACAGGCTGCCCTCAGCACATCCTTTGGCTGCATTGTTTATTGATGTCACTGTATGTTGTGATGGGCTGTACATGTGTTTATTCAATGAATCTGAAATCCAAAATCTGAAATGCCGTTTGGTAGGGCAGCAATGCTCTCTGGCTGTCCTGTCCTGTCAACAATCAATGGAGTTAAATGTGCAGAAAGAGTAAGTAAATTTAAGAAGGACAACAAAATTCAAGGGGCGTATCGCCCAGTAAGAGTTCGGGGAGCTGGGTTATGCACAATAGGCAGTGATTTAAACAGAGAGAGGAGAAATGGGTTAAAAATTCTATATCTGAATGCACAAAGCGTCAGAAATAAGGCGGATGAGCTTGAAGCTCAGGTGTGAATGGGTAACTATGATGTTGTTGGGATAACGGAGACATGGCTGCAGGGGAATCAGACCTGGGAATTGAATGTACAAGGGTATACATGCTATCGAAGGGACAGAAAGGTGGGCAGAGGGGGTGGGGTGGCCCTGTTGGTGAGGAATGAGATTCAGTCCCTTGCAAGGGGGGACATTGAATCAGGAGAAGTAGAGTCAGTGTAGATAGAACTGAGGAACAGTAAGGGCAAAAAGACCCTAATAGGTGTTATCTACAGGCCCCCAAACAGTAGCATAGATATTGGGTGCAAGTTGAATAGGGAGTTAACAATGGCATGTGGCAAAGAAAATGTCACAGTAGTTATGGGGGATTTCAACATGCAGGTGAACTGGGAAAATCAGGGTACTGGACCCCAGGATAGGGAGTTTGTAGAGTGCCTATGGAATGCATTATTGGAGCAGCTTGTATGAGAGCCAACCAGGGATAAGGCTATTCTGGATTTAGTGCTGTGCAATGAACAGGATTTGATAAGTGATCTTGAAGTAAAGGAGCCATTAGGAGGTAGAGACCATAATATGATAAGTTTTTATCTGCAAGTTGAGAGGGATAAGGGCAGATCAGAAGTGTCAGTATTGCAGTTGAACAAAGGAGACTATGGAGCCATGAGGGAGGAGCTGGCCAAAGTTGACAGGTCAGATATCCTAGCAGAAAAGACAGTGGAACAGCAATGGCAGGTATTCTTGGGAATAATGCACAAGGTGCAAAATCAGTTCATCCCCCGGAGAAGGAAGGATTCAAAGGGGGGAAAGTGGCCACAGTGGTTGACAAAGGAAGTCAGAGACAGCATAGCATTAAAAAAGAAGTACAACAGAGCTAAGGTGAGTGGGAAGACGGATGATCGGGAAATTTTTAAGGAGCAACAGAACTTAACTAAAAAGGCAATACCAGGAGAAAAAAATGAGGTATGAACGCAAGCTAGCTAGGAATATAAAGGAGGATAGCAAAAGTTTTTTTTAGGTATGTGAAGAGAAGGAAGATAGTTAAAAACAATGTTGGACCCTTGAAGAATGAATTGGGAGAAATTGTTATAGGAAACAGAGAAATGGCAGATGAATTTAATAAGCACTTTGGATCTGTCTATACTAGGGAAGACACAAGCAATCTCCCAGATGTATAGATGGGCCAAGGACATAGGGTAACAGAGGAACTGAAACAGATTGACATTAGGAAGGAAACAGTGATGAGTAAATTGATGGGACTGAAGGCTAACAAATCCCCAGGTCCAGATGGTCTGCATCCTAGGGCGCTAAAGGAGGTGGCTCTGGAAATTGCGGATACATTGGTGATCATTTTCCAATGTTCCTTAGATTCAGGATCAGTTCCTGAGGATTGGCGAATGGCTAATGTTATCCCACTTTTTAAGAAAGGAGGGAGGGAGAAAACAGAGAACTATCACCCTGTTAGCCTAACATCAATAGTGGGGAAAATGCTAGAGTCCATTATTAAAGATGAAATAGCGGCATATCTTGACAGCAGTGATAAGATTGGGCCGAGCCAGCATGGATTTACCAACAGCAAATCATGCTTGACTAATCTATTGGAGTTTTTCGAGGATGTAACCAGAAAGATAGACGCAGGAGATCCAGTGGATGTGGTGTACCTTGACTTTCAGAAGGCATTTGAAAAGGTACCACATAGGAGATTGGTGGGTAAAATCAGAGCTCATGGCATTGGGGGGAGGATATTGACATGGATAGAAAACTGGTTGGCAGATAGAAAGCAAAGGGTAGGAGTGAATGGGTGTTTCTCAGAATGGCAGGTGGTGACTAGTGGGGTGCCACAGGGCTCAGTATTGGGACCACAGCTGTTTATGATTTACATCAATGATTTAGAGGAAGGCATTGTGAATAACATCAGCAAGTTTGCTGATGATACTAAGCTGGGTGGCAGTGTGACATATGATGAGGATGTTAGGAGAATTCAAGGTGACTTGGATAGGCTGGGTGAGTGGGCAGAAACTTGGCAGATGGTGTTTAATGTGAATAAGTGTGAGGTTATTCACTTTGGGAGCAAGAACAGGAAGGCAGATTATTATCTGAATGGTGTGGAGTTAGGTAAGGGAGAAATACAAAGCGATCTAGGAGTACTTGTTCATCAGTCTCTGAAGGTGAATAAGCAAGTGCAGCAGGCAGTGAAGAAGGCTAATGGAATGTTGGCCTTTATTACAAAGGGAATTGAGTAGAAGAGCAAGGAAATCCTTTTGCATTTGTACAGGGCCCTGGTGAGACCACACCTGGAGTATTGTGTGCAGTTTTGGTCTCCAGGGTTAAGGAAGGACATCCTGGCTGTGGAGGAGGTGCAGCGTAGGTTCACTAGGTTAATTCCTGGGATGTCCGGACTGTCTTACGCAGAGAGGTTAGAGAGACTGGGCTTGTACACGCTGGAATTAAGGAGATTGAGGGAGGATCTGATTGAGACATATAAGATTATTAAGGGATTGGACAAGACAGATGCAGGAAATATGTTCCAGATGCTGGGAGAGTCCAGTACCAGAGGACATGGTTTAAGAATAAGGGGTAGGTCATTTAGGACAGAGTTGAGGAGGAACTTCTTCTCCCAGAGAGTTGTGGGGGAGGTGTGGAACGTGCTGCCTCAGAAGGCAGTGGAGGCCAATTCCCTGGATGCTTTCAAGAAGGAGCTAGATAGGTATCTTATGGATAGGGGAATCAAGGGTTATGGGGACAAGGCAGGAACCGGGTATTGATGGTAGATGATCAGCCATGATCTCAGAATGGCGGTGCAGGCTCGAAGGGCCGAATGGTCTACTTCTGCACCTATTGTCTATTGTCTATTGTATCAGTGCAAAGCTGGCTCCCACCAGCCGCTAGGTAATAACTAGATAACTTGTTTGAGCGCTGTTAGCTGAGAAGTAAATGTTGGCCAGAATTCGAGAACTTTGCTGATTTTCAAAAACTTGTTGGAAATATGTTGACTAAAACAATTATGACTCTTCTACAATTTTACACTTCTATTTTCCATATTAATTTTTTTTAAGGCACCAGACCCTGCTGCGCGTGTTGCTGTGAAATAAATCACTTTCATGAGCTGGGTCACAGTGGCCAGTCGCGTCTGCGGCTCACACTGCCAGTGTGCAGTTACTGATATACGTGAGCTGGGTCACAGTGGCCAGTCGCGTCTGCAGCTCACGCTGCCAGTGCGCAGTTACTGATATACATGAAGCCTGTGGGGCCCAGCAGCAAAGATATCTGATGGTCAAGTCTAAACAGGAAAGCAAAATTCTTATCATTTCATAATCAGCATGAACTGTAGTTCCATCAGATTTCAAATTAAATGCAGAGGTTATTTGATGATTACTTTACAATATTTAATATCATTGATGTAATCCAGCTCTTCTAGCTTCCAATGTCATTAATCACCAAACACAAAACATCTGACTTCAACCATGGTTAACTTAACGTCACTGAACAATTACACAGCGTGAATCACCAGACTTCTGATTGTCAGAAAGTCATGAAACAGTGCAAGGGATTCACACTACAACACCACCAGGCAGTTTCAAAGTAGATTCGGCAGAGCAGCACGCACAAATGCTCAAACAGTCAACGTTTTCAGCCCAGACCCTTCATCTTCATCTTCATCTTCTTCTCCATAGATCCTGATTTCCTCCAGCATTTTATGTTAAAGTAGATTGGCTGGGTGATGTCAATGAATCAGTTCGCTGGCAAGGAGCAGCAAGACTGTCACAGAGACAAGCACATCACCTGAATCCAACGGCAGGAAATTCGAGAGGCTTCTGCCAATTTCAGCTTCCTGCTCAGTACAATGAACAAGATCAATAATCCCAGCAATTCCAGATGAGTAAATCCATTAATGGACATTAGGTCGGATCATTAGATCCGTCATTAGGTCATTAAAGAAGGCCATTAATCAAACTATGGTATTAAACAAGGCCACAGAAGAAATCAATAAGGCATGTTAAACTAATCAAGAGGACTACAGTGCCTATAAAAAGTATGGAAGTTTTCATGTTTTATTGTTTTACAACATTGAATCACAATAGATTTCATTTGGCTTTTTCTGACACAGATCAACAATAAAAGATTTGTTCATGTCAAAGTGAAAACATATCTCTATAAAGTGATTAAATTAATTACAAAATAAAACGCAAAGTAATTGATTGCATAAGTATTCATTCCCTTTAATATGACACACCAAATCATCACTGGTGCAGCCAATGGGTTTTAGAAGTCATATAATTAGTTAAATGGAGATCACTGTGTGTTTCAATTGACTGTAGTAAAAATACACCTGTATCTGGAAGGTCCAACTGCTGGTGAGTCAGTTAACTGGCAAAAACTACACCATGAAGACAAAAGAACAGTCCAAGCAACTCCACAAAAACGTTATTGAAAAACACAAGTCAGGATATGGATACGAGAAAATTTCCAAATCACTGACTATCCCTTGGAGTGCAGTTAAGTCAATCATCAAGAATTCGAAAGAATATGGCACAGCTGTAAATCTGCCTAGAGCAGGCTGTCCTCAAAAACTGAGGGACATTGCAAGAAGGGAACTACTGAGGGGGGCCACCAAGAGACCTATGACAACTCTAGAGGAATTAAGGGATTCAGTGGCTGAGATGGGAGAGACTGCACATACAACAACTGCTGCTAGGGTGTTTCACTAGTCGCAGTTTTATGGGAGAGTGGCAAAGAGAAAGCCACTGTTGAAAAAAAGCTCACAAGAAATCTCAGCTAGAGTTTGCTGGAAGGCATGTAGGACACTGAAATCAGCTGGAAGAAGATTCTATGGTCTGATGAAACCAAAATTGAGCTTTTTGGCCATTTGACTAAACACTATGTATGGCATAAGCCAAATGCCACATATTGTCAAAAACACACCATCCCTACCATGAAGCATAATGGCTGCTGCATCATGCTTGGGAATGCTTCACTGCAGCAGACCCTGGAAGGTTTGTGAAGGTAGAGGGTAAAATGAATGCAGCAAAATTCAGGGAAATCCTGGAGCAAAATCTGATGCAGTCTGCAAGAGAACTGCAACTTGGGAGAAGATTTATTTTCCAGCAAGACAATGCTCCCAAGCATTAAGCCAAAGCTGCACAGGAATGGCTTAAAAACAACAAAGTTAATGCCCTGGAGCAGCCAAGTCAGAGTCCAAACCTTAATCCAACCAAGAATTTGTGGCTGGCATTGAAAAGGACTGTTCACTCACTATCCCCATGCAGTCTGACTGAGCTTGGGTAGTTTTGGGAAGAAGATTTTCCCAAGCATTTCTTCTTGGAGACTTTTAGGTATCACAATTCTACTACCTTTCTACAATATCCCATCCACAACAGACAGTTCTGATCTGTGGTTCCAATAATCTTGTACTACTGAGGTAGAGTCATGACTATTATCTGGCCATCCATCCATCACCACTTGTATTACCTGACTGAGAATTCTGTCCTTCTCTGTCTCAAGACGCAGCAGTTCCAACTTCTTGGGAGCAACAGGTATGGTCTCTATGATCATATCAACAAATGCCTGAACATCAACAGCGTCCCCGTAACTGTCTTGTTGTTGGATCCACAGCTCTGGAAAGTGTGTCAGCCGTGTATGTAAATTTTCTAGGTGTGTATGACACATTCAACGCATATCTTTGCAATATCTTTGCTAGATGGGAGACACCAGAGAGTAGTGGTGGATAACTGTGTGTCAGATTGGAGGACGGTGTGTAGCGGTGTGTCTCAGGGATCTGTACTGGGTCCAACGTTGTTTGTCATATATATTAATGATCCGGATGATGGGGTGGTGAATTGGATTAATAAGTATGCAGATGATACTAAGATAGGTGGCGTTGTGGATAATGAAGTAGGTTTTCAAAACTTACAGAGAGATTTAGGCCAGTAAAAAGAGTGGGCTGAAAGATGGCAGATGGAGTTTAATGCTGAAAAATGTGAGGTGTTACATTTTGGTAGAACTAATCAAAATAGGACATACATGGTAAATGGTAGGGCGTTAAAGAATGCTTTAGAACAGAGGGATCTAGGAATAATGGTGCATAGTTCCCTGAAGATGGAATCTCATGTGGATAGGGTGGTGAAGAAAGCTTTTGGTTTGCTGGCCTTTATTAATCAGAGCATTGAGTATAGGCGTTGGGATGTAATGTTGAATTTGTATAAGGCATTGGTAAGGCCAAATCTGGAGTATTGTGTACAGTTCTGGTCACCAAATTATAGGAAGGATGTCAATAAAATTGAGAGAGTACAGAGGAGGTTTACTAAAATGTTGCCTGGGTTTCATCTAAGTTACAGAGAAAGGTTGAACAAGTTAGGTCTTTATCCTTTGGAGCGTAGAAGGTTGAGGGAGACTTGATAGAGGTGTTTAAAATTATGAGGGGGATTGATAGAGTTGACGTGGTTAGACTTTTTCCATTGAGAGTGGGGAAGATTCAAACAAAAGGATATGGGTTGAGAATTAGAGGACAAAAGTTTAGGGGTAACATGAGGGGGAACTTCTTTACTCAGAGAGTGGTAGCTGTATGGAACGAGCTTCCAGCAGAAGTGGTTGAGGCAGGTTCTATGTTGTCGTTTAAAGTTAAATTGGATAGATATATGGACAGGAAAGGTATGGAGGGTTATGGGCTGAGTGCAGGTCGGTGGGAATAGGATAGGGTAAGAGATCGGCACGGACTAGAAGGGCCGAGATGGCCTGTTTCCGTGCTGTAATTGTTATATGGTTATATGGTTAAGAATGGGGAAAAATTGCAGGGTCCATATGTGCAAAGCTGATAGAGACATATCCACACAGACTCAAGGGAATAATTGCTGTCAAAGGCGCATCTACTAAATACTGACTTGAAGGTGGTAAACACTTATGCAATCAATTATCACACATTAAAGTTGCTGGTGAACGCAGTAGGCCAGGCAGCATCTGCATTCACCAGCAACTTTTATGTGTGTTGCTTGAAATTCCAGCATCTGCAGATTTCCTCATGTTTGTGCAATCAATTATTTTGTATTTTATATTTGTAATTAATTTGGATCACTTTGTAGAAATCTGTTTTCACTTTGAGACAAGAGTATTTTTCAATTGATCAGTGTCAAAAAAGCCAAATTAAATCCACTGAAATTCACTGTAATTCAATGTTGTAAAACAATAAAACATGAAAACTTCTGGGGGTGGGGTGGGGAGCAGAATACTTTTTATAGGCACTGTATAAAAGTCTCTATCAAGAGGGCCCTGGAAGGTAACTGATAGAGGTCACCCCACCCATGTGGGGATGCTCTCTTTTCCCTCCTCTGTCAGGCAAAAGTTACAAAAGCCTGAAAGCACATACCATCAGGCGTCGGGGCAGCTTCCAGCTTGCTGCTGTAAGATTATTAAACAGTTCCCTAAAACGATAAGATGGATTCCAGCTCACAATCTACCGTGTTATGATCTTGCACCTTATTGTTCACCTGCACTGCACTTTCTCTGTAACTGTTACACCTTATCCTGCATTGTTATTGTTTCACCTCATTCTGCCTCAATGCACTGTGTAATTCAGCCTGTGTTAACAGTACGCAAGACCAAATCTTTCTCTGCATCCTGGTACATGTGGCAATAAATAAACCAATTCCAGTTCGAAACTCCATCAGTGATTTAAAGGCACTTATTAAACCATCAATAGGGTTTTGATAGGTGTACCAAAGTGGGGTCTTCAATAGGCATTTTATAGAGTCCTTAAACTGATCAGTAGACCAATACACACTGCTTTTAAACAATAAAGCATTAACCAGGACCATCGTGCTAATCAAAAGAATTTTTAGTGTTTCCTGAAAAGGACAAATCAATGGGGCAATAAAAGAATTTTCCTTCCCTTTCTCTTATAGTCCACTCTCCTCTCCTACCAGATTCCTTCTTCTCCAACACTTGACCTTTCCCATCCAATTGGCTTCACCTTTCGTCTTCCTGCTAGCGTCGTTCTCCTCCCCCCATCTTTTTCATTCTGGTGTCTTCTCCCTGCCACCTCAGTCCTGAAGAAGGGTCTTGACCCAAAACGTCGAGTACTTATTCATTTCCATTGGCGCCGCCTGACCTGCTGAGTTCCTCCAGCATTTTGCGCGTGTGCGTGTGTGTGTGTTGGATTAAATCCTTGAGAAGGGCAGTAAAAGTGATAATTGAGCATCAAACTGGCAATAAGCAGAGCTAACTTCACTAATTACACATTAGGTGTGAAGATGCACACATTGTAAACGTAGCTGGGTGTAGGAAAATGTAAGTGACAGTGACAGTGTGAGTAACACAAGGCAAGTAACGGTAATATAATCTGAACATTTTCTACAAGTAGAGGTACTGTATGTTAGACACATTACAGGTCAATAAAGTGTACGTTGCAGAGAGATAGGAGGCATCATTAAAATATTAAATAGAAAGAAGGAGGAGACGCTACCAAGATCTCAGTAGAAGGGGAGATAGCAGAAATAGCAACTGCGGTGAGATCAATGAGGAAACGTTCCTGAGGCTGGCAGAGCTTAAACAAGTCACCAGGACAAGATGGGATCCTGATGAAGCGTCTCGGCCCGAAACATAGACTATTTGAACTGCTGAGGTCCTTCAGCAATTTGTGTGCACTCGCCAGGACCAGATGGGATGACGACAGTGAGGTTAGGAGTTTCAGAAAAGTTTGCCAGGTACTTTGATCGCCCCAGGAAAGAGGAACCATAGATCAATAGAACCAAAGAACACTACAGCACAGAAAACAGGCCATTCTGCCCTTCTAGTCTGTGCCAAAACACTATTCTGCTAGTTCCATTGACCTGCATCCAGTGCATGAGAGATGCCAGAGGACGGGAAACACATCACTGTTTCTCAGGGAGGGGTCCAGCAACTGCAGTTCAAAAGCAGTATTCAGGGAAAGCATTACAGGCACTGGAGAAAACAGCTTGGATAAAAGGGTAACAACGCAGATTTATTAAAGGTAATATTGATTGACCAGATTGGATTTTTTAAAGAGGTGTAAAGGAATATTGATGGAAGGAATGCAGCTGGTGTCAGCTATATTCATTTCCAGTATTTGATAAAATCACACACACACGCTCACACTCTCACTCAAGGCTGGTTGGTACAGAACCAACTGAAGATCATCAGAAATACTTATTGGAGCAGCTCTTTTGACCCCTCAAGCCTCCTTCACCAGATCTCAAAGTTGAAGGTAAATTTATTATCAAAGTATGTATATGTCTCTGTATACTACCCCGGGCTTGATTTTGTTGTGGGCGTTCACAGTAGATACAAAGAAATACAATAGAATCAGTAAAGACTACACACAACGATGGATTAAACAACCATTGTGCAAACACAAACAAACAAATAAATAATATCTATTGCTCCAGAATGTGAGTTGTAGAAGCCCCTTGAAAGTGAGTCCATGGGTTGTGGAACCAGTTCAGTGTTGAGGAGAATGTTTCAGGAGCTGATGGTTGGAGGGTCATAACTGTTTCTGAACCTGGTGGCGTGGGACCTGAGGCTCCTGTACCCCCCCCCCCCCCCGATGGCAGCAGCAAGAAGAGAGCTTGGACTGGATGGTGGGGGCCTTTGATGACGCTTTCCTGTGGCAGCACTCCTCACAGATGTGCTCTCTGGCAGGGAGGGCTTTTCCTGTGATGGACTGAACTGTATCTACTACCTCTTGTAGTCTTTTCCGTTTACGGCCACTGGAGTTTCCGTACCAGACTGTGATGCTTGAAGACTCGTACAGCCAGATTTGGGAACAGCTTCTTTCCAACTGTGATAAGACTGCTGAACGGATCCTGACCCGGATCTGGGCCATACCCTCCAAATATCCAGACCTGCCTCTTGGTTTTTTTGCACTACCTTACTTTTCCTTTTCTATTTTCTATTTATGAATTATAATTTAAATTTTTAATATTAACTATTGATTTATACTCCAGGGAGTACGAAGAGCAGAATCAAATATCGCCGTGATGATTGTACGCCATAGTGCCAATTGTTTGGCGACAACAAAGTATGAAGTATGAAGACTGTGATACAATCCTCGCCTACTTTCCTGCCTGCTCCCCAGAATTCTGGACTCCCCCTTACCGGTTGAGAATTCAGCCTCCACAGCTTTCTGGGGCAAAAAATTCCAAGAACTCATTCATCAAAAAGTTCAAAGATGTTCAAATTCTTCCCCCTCTTAACCTTACTCTGAAACAATGCCCTCTGCTCCTCAGCATTCGATGAGAGAAACTACCCTCCAGCATTTACCCTCTGCAGCTTTCTAGTATGTTTACATGCTTCATAAACATCACTCTCGTTTTGATACATCACCAATGAGTGCCTCCCTCATAAGGGAAACAATTCAGAGACTCTTTAAGATAGGCACGTGGGTGACAGGAAAATGGAAGGGTGGTAAGGGTTAGATTGATCTTGGATTAGTTTAGCGGGTCGGCACAATATCATGTTTTACCTCTGTGTCTGAGGAAATCCCTCTGCCCACTGAACTACCCTCATGACCCTTCTCTCAACTCTCTCCAGTGATTGCGCCTTAAATAAGAGAATTGAACTATCTGCGGTAGTCTAGAGATGGTGTTACGTGTTCCTGATTGCAGACAGACATCCTGACCTTTACACTGCAATCCTCGTCAAATCAAGCGGTCTTTGGTGGGATGGAGAGGAAGTCGGCTTGTGCAGAAGGCAGAGAGCAGGAGTGAAGAGCCATGGCTCAGGCTTGAGGACGTCAGATGGTGGTGTTCCTGTGACAAGCCACGGGAAGAATACCAAGGCTGACTGAGGAGGCAATACACACAAAGTGCTTGGGGAACTCAACAGGTCAGGCAGCATCTACGGAGGGGAATAAACGTTTGATATTTTGGGCCGACACCCTTCGGGACCGGAAATGAAGGCGGAAGAAGCCAGAGGTGAGGGTGGGGAGGAGTACAGCTGGCAGGTGATAGGTGAGATCTGGTGAGGGAGAGGGTAGGTGAGTGGAATGAAGGGAGAAGTTGAGTCGTGATGGGTGGAAGAGGTAAAGGGTGGAAGAAGAAGGAATTTGATAGGAGAGGAGAGGAACCAGGGGTGAAAGGGAAGGAAGAAAGGGCACTAGAAGAGAAGTTAAAAAAGGAACTAGAATGGGGAACTGAAAGAGAGAGAAATGGGAGATGGCAGGAGTTTGAGAAATCAACATTCATACCATAAAGTTGACTGAAGAGGCAGACAAGGGTGAGATGGAAGGATTAGTGACATGAGGGCAAGGAGGACAATAATAATGAAATGTCAGAGAGGGGTCTGGGTATACATGCACATGGCTGGCATGTTTAGAGAATGATTAGTAAAGCAAGGTCCAGGGATTTACAACCCCACCTCTTGCCCAGATACAAAAACAGGGAGTTTATGTTGAAGGTGTGTGAACACTAGCTGGGTCACAACCAGAATGCTGCATTCCATCCTTGTCAGCATTCTTCTGAGAGGCCTCAAGGGTCTCTGAGAGTGTAGGAAAGGTTTACTGGAGTGGTTCCAGAGATGAGAGGTTTCAGACACAAGGTTGGACTGGAGAAGTTGGAGCTGCTTCCCTAAGAGATAAGAAGATTCAGGGGAGGCTAAATTGAAGTGTACAAGGTCTGGGCTGGTTTAGGAGTGGTAACAAGGGAAAACGACAACCAGAAGGCACAGGTTTGAAACTTTCCACACAGGACATACAAAGTAGGATGTGAGGCCAAACTTTGATATCCAGAGCTGTGAGATTCTCTGCCTGTAGAAGTAATAGAAACAATGGGAATTGGATGGGCACATAAGAGAGAACAATTTGTAAAGCCATGGGGAAAGGGCAGTCAATGGGACCAATGAGATTCCTCTACTAAGAACCAGCTTAGACTCGATGCACCAAATGGTCTCTCGATGGCGTAAGAGAGCGAAGATTCAATGACTCCACATCAAAAGTACTTCACCGGTCACAACTAGGGTCATGAAAGGCACTAGAGAAACAAGTGTCTTTGTTTTATTCTCCCCCTAATTCTGTGTGTGTTTTACCATGTTGTGCTGTACACAATTCCTCGGTAGTGTGTGGGCACTGCCAGCAGTCCTGCTGCAGAAATTGCAACACTTGGAACTATGCATGTAGCAGTACACTCAGCCTTCGCTCAGCTCGTCCCCTCTCACTCCTGCTCTCAATGTCCCATGTCCTCGGAATGGACTGCGCCTCTCAGACACACCAGGAGCACTCAGATTTTTGGTTTCAAGGAAAAGGGGCACATCTGCTTGACCTGGAGGCTCACGAACACAGACCAATATCCTCATTGGTTCATATATATATCTAATAGCGTTGGGGTCCCATTTTACCCATGAAGGGCACTGAGCATCCTTCTCTGAACCTCCTTCCCCGTGTTTGGTCACAACTCAAGAACTACACTGACACTAATTAGCCTATCTTAAGAGATTCTGCACATGCTGGAAATCCAGAGCAACTAACACAGAACGCTAGAGCATCAACATTTCAGACTGAGAAGATGGAGGTCGCTGGCAAGTTTGCTGGACCTCCAAAGGGTGCGGATTACCAGTTCCATGACTATGAAACTCTCCCATCACATGATAGGAAGCACTTACCTCCCCTCCCCCACCCCCAACCATGAGCAACCCAGATGATGTCAAGGACAAGTTCAATGAAAAAATGAACTCAATTGTTGCTACTAGTCCCAAAGTGGTCATCCTTGGTGACTTCAATACAAGAGTGGGCCCTGACAGCATCTCCTGGGATGGAGTCGTTGGAAAATATGGTGTTGACTACTGCAACAGCAACAGTCTCCTACCAGTCCAGATACGTGTCGAACATGAATTGTTGGTCTTCAACACCGTCTTCCACCTTCCCTGCCACAACAGAACTTTGCAGATGCGTTCCCCCCTCTAAGCACTGGTTTCTAATTGACAACAGCATCGTCAGGAAGAGAGGCAGGCAGGACGCAAGGGTGACAAAATTGACATGCGGTGCTGAATGCTGGACAGACCACCACCTCATCGTAAACTGAACGTCCACATCCAGCCCAAGAGATGCCCACAAGGAAAGAAAGCCACAAGATAACTGAACAGCAGCAACATAAAGCAGTCTTCTGTTGACACTCTGGAAGACCACTTGAACTCCATCCCTCTGGACAATCGGAATGTGAAAACCGCTTGGTTAACCAAGTGCTGGTCTACGACACTGCTTCACAGATCCTGGGGCCTGCTACCAGAAAGTATACGGGCTGCTTTGATGAAAGCTGCCTCAACGTCAAACAACCGCTGAATGAGAAACATAGTCTCCTCAAGGCTTTCCTCAGTGACCCTGTCCATTTCAAAGAAGGATGCCTTCAGAAACATAGGACAACACCAGCTGTGAGAGGTGCAGGATTCCTGGCTGAGCAATAAAGCTGATGAGATGCAGGTGTATGCAGATAGGCAAGATTTTAAGAACTTCTACGCTGTACTAAAAAAAAGTCCATGGCCCCACATCATCTGGATCATCCGCTCTCCTTAGTGCTGATGGGAACATGCTGATCATGGACAGAGAGAACATTCTTCATTGGTGAGCTGAGCACTTTAAGAATATCTGTATCGTCCTTCGTCTCTAAGTGATGAAGCCATTGTTTGCCTGCCCCATGTACCTGTCAGTGAAGCACAGGATAGGCCCAGAAACTGATATATCAGCTCTCTAGTGGCAAAGAGCTTGGATCAGACGCAACACCAGCTGAGGCCTACAAGGAAGGTGGTGCAGCTCTTCCAAATCATGTGGCAGCAAGAGACAACTCCACAGCAATTTAAAAATGCTCCCTTCATCCATCTGCACAAACAACAGGGAAACCAGCAACCAGTAATAACTATCAGGGAACACACATGCCGGCTACTGCAGCCAAGGTCTTCACCAAGATTCTTCTCGACCACCACATATCACATCTCGACCAGGGACTCCTACCAGAGAGCTAGTGTGGATTCTGGAAAGAGCATGGGACTACCAACATGGTGTTTGCTGCAAGAGAAACGTCAGGGGCAAACGCTGTGTTAATTTGATGAAGGGCTTTGACGCTGTTAGCAGGGAGGGTCTGTGGAAGATCATGGCCAATTACGGATGCCCACGGAAATTCGTCACCACGGTGCCACAATTCCATGATGGCATGCGCGTGAGAGTTCAGGACAATGGCGAGACGATCCAAGCTTTTCCCTGACTTAAATGGGATCAAGCAAGGCTGCGTTGTGGAGCCAAGCTATTCAGTTTTCTGTTGTCTTCAGAGATGGCGATGTGGGCTTTGGCATCAGATTCCACAATGATGGGAAATTGTTCAACCTCAGGAGGCACCAAGCAAAACCCAAGGTTATGGCAGATAGCATCAGAGACTTCCTTTTTGCTGATGAAAGTGCCCTCAATGCTGGTTCAAAAGATGATATGCAGTGCTGAGTCGACAAGTTTGCTGATGTGTGTATCATCGACACCAAGAAGACTGAAGCCGTGCATCAGCCAGTTCCAGGAAATCATACGCTGAGCCAAATGTTACAATCAATGGTCAAAGACTCGGCCCGGTGAACAGGTTCACATATCTTGGCAGCACACTGTCCCAGAACATCGTCAATGATGATGAAATAAAAGCCAGGATCGCCAAAGCAAGCGTAGCATTGGGCAGACTTTGTACCGAGCTCTGAGATGCAGAGGCACAAGTCTCCAGACAAAGCTGAAGGTGTACAGGGCCATAGTCCTTCCCAATCTGCTTTACAGCTGAGAAGCATGGACACTGTACCAACACTGTACATGCCAAGACACTAAACCATTTGCACACGGTCTGCCTTCAGAAAGTGCCTCCAACATCAAGTGAGAAGACAGGATCCCCGACAATGAAGCACTTCCCAAGGTGGGCCTGCCCAGTATCTACGCTATCCTGATACAGTCCCTGTTACACTGGGCAGGCCATGTAGCTCATATGCCAGACCATAGGCTGCCTCAGAAACTGCTTTACAGTGAACTACAGAAAAGAACGCGTTCCCATGGACCCAAAGGAAATGCTATAAAGGCATCCTGAAAACTTTGCTATAAAAGTCTTTGGCACCAACCCAGGCACACGGTAACATATCACAGGGATATGGTTGAGTGGCACTCCTCCCTCCATAAGGGGGCAGTGACACATGAGGCAAAAAGGACAATTATAGCAGTGATACTGCCAAAGAAATTTGAGCATGGGTAGGCCTCCGCAGCCACAGACCAGTCCAGCACCTACAAATCGCAGATGACGAGAGTAGTTTTTATTGTTGCATGATGGACAAACAATAAGCTACCTTATGTATTTATTGTGTTTTTTTTTTAATTATTGTGTTCTTTATCTTGGTGTGTTTTGTTGTGCTGTATTGGATCTGAGTAACAATTAACTTGTTCTCCTTTACACTGTGTACTGGAAATTATACTAAACAATCTTGAATCCTCAATCTTCAATCTGGTAGGAGAGAAGAGTGGACCATTAGAGAAAATGAAGGAGATGGAGAACCAGAGGGAGGTGATGGGCAGGGCAGAAGACAGGAGGAAGAGTAAGAGGGGAGCCAGAATGTGAAATGGGAAAGGAGAGAAGTGGAGGTGAAGAGAAATTACCAGAAGTTAAAGATATTGATGTTCATGATTAGCCAGTCTGTTAGGTTCCTGTTGGTCAACTTAGTTTTTGTGTGAACCACCACCCAGAGATCAGAGATCCTCTCTGCCCAGGCCATGCCCTTTTCTTGCTGCCTTCATCAGGAGGAAAGTACAAGAGTCTCAGGACTCACACCACCAGCTCCAAGAACAGTTACTACCCCTCAACCGTCAGGCTCCTGAACAAAAGGGGATAACTACACTCACTTGCCCATCCATTCAGATGTTACCACAACCAATGATCTCTCTTTATCTTGCTATTTCATGTTCTCGTCATTTATTGTTATTTATTTATATTTGCATTTGCACAATTTGTTGTCTTCTGCTCTCCGGTTGATCTTTCTATAGGTTCGCTGACTATGCCAACAGAAAAATGAATCTCAGGGTTGTACGTGGTGACATGCATGTACTTAGATAGTAATATTTAGTTTGAACTTTGAATCTACTGATCACTAAAATTCAAATAGGATAAACTAGCTAATATTAAAATCTAGGGCCAAGTAAGAGAGTTGTTTTGTTCCCTGGACCTCTAGGATGTGGCAAACCAAGTGTGGACATCGAAACAGCTAGACATGATGAGTAATCACCAACATTGGGCAATCTTAAAAGAGAGGGAACAGTTAACTTCCGTCATTTCCTGGTTCATTATCCCTTCCAGTAACAAAAACAAGTTCTGTTCTTAAACTCAAACTAAATTATGAATGAGCTCCATAAATAGAGAACTTGCATCAGACTGACCTACTGACTCATAAATCATTTTTGCACCAACTATCTGGAGATAAGTAACGCACACAAAATGCTGGAGGAACTCAGAAGGTCAGGCAGCATCCATGGAAAAGAGTAAACAGTCGACGTTTTGGGCCGAGACCCTTCGTCAGGACTTCCGGAGATAAAGTGGAATCCTTTAACCTCACGTGCATGGCTGCAAGACATGGGTGGAACTGAATTGACACGACTGGCAGGTACTGTGTCCTCTTCACAAACTCTGGGAAGCAACTTGTTACCTTACCAGCGTTTCAAGTGTCCAGTAACAAGGAACAAAATTTAGCACCACCCCCCAGCCTTCTCAGGCATTCTCTTCAGGCTTTAACTGGCTAGGTTTAGGAGTTCTCCCCCTTCAAGGGGCGTCACTAGAATGCATTTCTGATCTTTATTATATGCAATGATAGGGGTTTACTGAATGTAAACCGACCAAAGTGTTCCCTGCGTTACAACATTAAAAATTCTTCGGAAAGTTCTTCTTTCATCGCCGAGTGTCCCCGAGGTCATTCAGACTGCTAAATGAGCACAAGCCATTTGTTTCCCTTTTTGGGTTGGCAGGCAGTGGGATTGGAATCCACTCCTGGATAGGAACATTGGAAGCTAAGCTGGCAACGTTACATTCGCTGGAGCCCAGGGGAAGGTGAAAGGTCCAGATCCCAAGGCCCCAGAGGAAATTTTAGGCAACTTTCCATCCTCTCATCTAAGCACTCACAATCTAGATTATAACAAAAATGAGGCTGGAGAAATAATAACAGGGGACAAGGAGACGGCAGATGAACTAAATGAGTATTTTGCATCAGTCTTCACTGTCAAAGACACCAGCAGTGTGCCTGATGTTGTAGTGTGTGAAGGAAGTGAAGCAGGTGCAGTTGCTATTATAAGAGGGAAGGTGCTCAAAAAGCTGAAAGACTTAAAGGTACATAAGTCACACGGACCAGATGAACTGCACCCTTGGGTTCTGAAAGAGGTAGCGTTAAAGAGATTATGGTGGCATTAGCAATGATCTTTCAGAAATCATTGGACTCTGGCATGGTACCAGAGGACTAGAAAATAACAAATGTCACCACACTCTTTAAGAAAGGAAGAAGGCAGCAGAAAGGAAATTATAGACCAGTTAGCATGACCTCAGTGATTGGGAAGACGTTAGAGTCAATTATTAAGGATGAGGTGATGGAGTAGTTGGTGACACAGGACAAGATAGTACAAAGTCAGCATGGTTTCCTTCATGGAAAATCCTGCCTGACGAACCTGTTGGAATTCTTTGAGGAGATTACAAGTAGGATAGATAAAGGGATGCAGTGGATGTTGCATATTTGGACTTTCAGAATGCCTTTGACAAGGTGCCGCACATGAGGCTGCTTAACAAGTTAAGAGCCCATGGTATTACAGGAAAGTTACTAATATGGTTAGAGCATTGATTGATTGGTAGGAGGCAGCGAGTGGGAATAAAAGGTTCCTTTTCTGGTTGGCTGCCTGTGACTAGTGGTGTTCTGCAGGGGTCGGTGATGGGACCGCTTCTTTTTATGCTGTATATTAATGATTTTGATGATGGAATAGATGGCTTTGTTGCCAGGTTTGCAGATGATATGAAGATTGGTGGAGGGGTAGATAGCATTGAGGAAACAGGTAAAATGCAGAAGGACTTAGACAGTTTAGGAGAATGGGCAAGAAAGTGCCAAATGAAATACAATGCTGAAAAATGCACGGTTATGCACTTTGGTAGTAGAAATTAATGTACAGACTATTTTCTAAACACGGAGAAAATCCAGGAATCTGAGATGCAGAGGGACTTGGGAGACCTTGTGCAGAACATCCTGATGGCTAACTTGCAGGTAGAGTTGGTGGTGAGGAAGGCATATGCAATGTTAGCATTCATTTCCAGAATACAAGAGCAGGGCTGTGATGCTGAGGCTTTATAAGGCACTGGTGAGTATTGTGCACAATTTTGGGCTCCTCATCTTAGAAAAGATGTGCTGGCATTGGAGAGAGTCCAGAGAAGTTTCACAAGAATGATTCCAGGTGTGAAAAGGTTACCATACGAGGAATATGATGGCTCTGGGTCTGTACTTGTTGGAACTTAGAAGGATGAGGGGGAGATCTCATTGAAACCTTTTGAATGTTGAAAGGCCTAGACAGAGTAGATGTGGAAAGGATGTTTCCCATGGTGGGAGAGTCTAGGACAAGAGGGCACAGTCTCAGGATAGAGGGGCCCCTTTCAAAACAGATGCGGAGAAACTTCTTTAGCCAAAGGGTGGTGAATTTGTGGAATTTATTGCCATGGGCAGCTGTGGAGGCCAGGTCGTTGGGTGTACTGAAGGCAGAGATTGATAAGTTCTTGATTGGGGATGGCATCAAAGGTTACAGGGAGAAGGCTGGGGAGTGGGGCTGAGGAGGGGAAAAGAGGGTCAGCCATGATTGAATGGTGGAGCGGACTCAATGAGCCAAAATGGCCTAATTCTGCTCCTATGTCTTATAGTCTTATAATGTTTTGTATAAAATTTACCCATCTTCTTCATTCCTCTGTTACCGCTCATTCAGAAGCCTCACCGACTTATACCTTAAATCCATCGATCTGCTTGTTTTATTGTCCACCTCTGGGAGATTGATTCACAACTGGGTGGGAGGCCACTGCGACTGCTTTCCTTTGGAGGACAATGCACAACTTGTGTGTGTGTGTGTGTGTGTGTGTGTGTGTGTGTGTGTGTGTGTGTGTGTGTGTGTGTGTGTGACATGGTTGGACATGCGAACAGGGTCATTCATCTTGGGCCTTTGGGTATGAACCCCAGTATCCTTCTGCTCCTCCTCATTGCTAAGATTCCTGCCACTAACCCTGCATTCTGCTTTCAAATTCAACCCTCCAAAGTGAGACTGTACACACTTTCCTGGGTTGATCTCCCTCCGCCACTTCTCACCCAGGCTCGGCATCTTGTCAATGTCCCATTGTAACCCACGGCAACACTCCACAATATTGACAACTCCAACAACTTTGGACATCTGCAGTGTAGTACTGCGGGAGTGGGATGGGGTGGGGGAGGGGTCAGCACTGGTCTTTGAGGTAGACATCCAATGCGATATTATGGGCTTGTACAATCTAGTTGTTATAGGACCATGTGAGCCAAGAGCAGAATTATGGTTTTGGGCCCATCGAGTCTGCTCCACCATTCTGTCATGACTGATTCATTATCCATGTCAACTTCATTCTCCTGCCTTCTCCCCGTAACCTTGATGCCTGAATAATGAAGAACCTGTCAACTCGACCTTAAATATACCCAATGACTTGGCCTACACAGCTGTCTGTGGCAAAGAATTCCACAGATTCACTACCCAATGGCTAAAGAAATTCCTCCGCATCTCTGTTCTAAATGGATGTCCCTCTGTTCTGAGAATGTGCCTTCTTGTCCTACATCCCACACTATAGAAAACATCCCCTCCACATCCACTCTATCCAGACCTTAGATATCAGTGAGATCACCTTCATTCTTCAAAACTCCAGCAAATACAAGCCTAGAGCCATCAAACGTCCCTCATTTGTTAACCCTTTCATTCCTGGAATCATTCTTGTGAATCTCCTCTGGACTCCCTCCATAAAGGGCCCAAAACTGCTCACAATACGTGGTCTGACCAATGCCTTATAAAGCCTCAGCATTACACACCCCTCCTTTAGCATTCCAGCCCTCTCAAAGTGAACGGTAACAATGCATCGCCTTCCTTATCACTGACTTAACCTACAAGTTTAACATAGAAATCTACAGCACGTTACAGGCCCTTCGGCCCACAATGTTGTGCCGACCATGTAACCTACTCTAGAAACTGCCTAGAATTTCCCTTCCACATAGCCCTCTATTTTTCTAAGCTCCATGTACCTATCTAAGAGTCTCTTAAAACACCCTATTGTATCTGCCTCTACCACCTTCACTGGCAGTTTGTTCCGCACACGCACCACTCTCTTTACCTTCAGAGAATCCTGCACGAGGTCTCCCAAGTCCCTCTGCACCTCTATTTTCTAAAATTTCCCCCATTTACAAAACACTCCAGGCCTTTATTCCTTCTGCTAATGTGCATGGTCATACATGTCCCTGCAAGATATTCCATTTCCACTTCTTCGTCCATTCCCCCAATCTGTCTAAGTCCTTCTGCAGACACCCTGCTTCTTCAACACTATGTCCTTCCAACTATCTTAGTATCATCCACAAATCTGGCCACAGAGCTATCAATTTCTTCATCAGCGTTATTAACATATAACGTGAAAAGAAGTCGTCCCAACACTGACCACTGTGGCACACCACTATTCACAGACAGCCAACCAGAATTGACCCCTTTATTCCTGCCAGTCAGCCAATCTTCTCTCCATGCTATTACCTGTCCCATAATACCATGCGCTCTTATCTTATTCAGCAGCCTCATTTTCAGCACTGTGTCAAAGCCCCTGAAAATCTAAGCTAACAACTTCCAGTTGTTCCCATGAAGGAACGCGGAAGGTGTGCAAACTCCATACCAACAGGACTTGAGGTCAGGATCAAAGGTGGGTCACTGGAACTGTGAGGAAGTAACTCTGCTCGCGGTACTGTGCAAGAGATTTCTTTAATTTCCGAATCATTGAGTAGGCACAGTAAAGATCAATTTATATTCGTGGTAAAGTTGAGTTCACACCCAAAATCCTAGTTCCCTTGCTGATCAATACTCACACTCTTACCCAGCTAATTCATTGCCATTTTCTGCTTTACTTGTGTACAAATACAGGACAAACAAAGCTCAGAATATGAAAAGGGGTGTCACCCAAGTAGCAAGGACTAGAGGCAAGCTTGCTATTGCAGACTTGGCACTCTATACACCGTTATATGATACCCTGTACAGTAAGCAGTAAGACTCAAGTCTCTCTGCCTCCCGTCACTGGTCAGCTCTCCTGAGCAGGACTATCATTTCCAAGCCTTTACTAAATTCAGCTTTACCAATTAGTTTGTTAATTATACAGTTCCATCACACATCCCCAGAATGGATGAATATGTCTTATAGACACAAAAGGTCCTCTATGCTGAACCAAATTCAGAAAACTACCTGATTCCTTCCTTGTCACTATTTCGACTGAGTACCAGTTAAAACGTAGAAACATAGAAAACCTACAGCACAATACAGGCCCTTCGGCCCACAAAGCTGTGCGGAACATGTACTTACCTGAGGAATTACCTGGGGTTACCCATAGCCCTCTATTTTTCTGAGCTCCTTGTACCTATCCAGGAGTCTCTTAAAAGACCCTATCGTATCCACCTCCACTACCGTCGCCGGCAGCCCATTCCACGCACTCACCACTCTCTGCGTAAAAAACTTACCCCTGACATCTCCTCTGTACCTAATTCTAAGCACCCTAAAACTGTGCCCTCTCGTGCTGGCCCTGGGAAAAAGCCTCTGACTATCCACACGATCAATGCCTCTCACCATCTTACACACCTCTATCAGGTCACCTCTCATCCTCAGTCGCTCCAAGGAAAAAGGGCCAAGTTCATGCAACCTATTCTCATAAGGCATGCTCCCCAATCCGGAAAACGTCCCTGTAAATCTCCTCTACACTCCTTCTATGGTTTCCACATCCTTTCTATAGTAAGGCGACCAGAACTGAGCACAGTACTCTATGAGGTCTAACCAGGGTCCTATATATCTGCAACATTACCTCTCAGCTCCTAATCTCAATCCCACGCCAAAGCACTGTATGCTTTCTTAGTCATACCGAGAGCTCATTGAGAGAGATTGCCAAACATTGTACTAGGCAGCTTGTAACCATCATACACCATAGGACATCTTACTGAATTTAACTAAGGAAACATACAATAATTAGCCATCAGCTTCATTATAAGGAAATTATAGAGCCAATGAAATTACTAATATAGAGATGGTCGTCTAAGGTCACATGAAGGCACAGATTCACAGCCTTATTTTACAATCTTTCTCCATAATTGGCAATCAGACAAGATTCCAGCTCACGTACTTCAGAGCTACAAGCCCCTACATAGGCAGAGGGTGACTTACTGCCCAGTGTGGTGATGCCCCTTAGGATCGTGAGAATAAGCCTCACACAGAATGTTTTCCTCAGCCTGCATGTTTCCAGCATCTCCCACTGCTGCTTTTGTTCACAGTCCCTCTGTTGTTTTTCTTCGGATCGTCTTCTAAAGCACTTATTTATAGTTCTCATGGATAAGATACAGCCACTGTGGCAAGAGATTAATATAACGGGTGTAGAACATCCTTCATCAAAACCCCCCACCACGTGGTCCTTGCCATCTTCTTGCAGTTATCTTCGGGCAGAAGGTACAGGAGCCTAAGTCCCCTAATAAAAGCTCTTGGCCCAAAGCGTGGCAGGGCAGGCTGTGAAGAGAAAAGCCTCTCCATAGATGCTGCCTGTTCTGTCGAGTTCTTTTGTCTTTATGAGGTCTCAGGCCAGCAGAGTCAGGAACATCTACTTCCCTGCAACCATTCAGTTCTTGAACCACCCTGCAAAATCCTAATCCTATGCCCTACGCTTTAGCAACACCACCACTTTGCACTAAAATGGACTTTGTTTTATTGTGCACTAAGTGTGCTCTTTCTCATAAAAATATATAATTTACGTTAACTTATGTTTTCTAGTGAATGCTGCTTATCTGATCCGTGTGCCCGTGATGCTACTGCAAGTAAGTTTTTCATTGCCCCTGTGCCTACGTGTGCTTGTGCATATGACAATAAACTCCACTTCGAAAAATCTCAGTGTTCTATGTAATAATCAAATTTCATCTTGTCGCCATAACTTCTCCTCCGCTTCAGAAACCCTGAGTCTGCCCGATACTCCTTGAGTTTCTCCCAAGAGATACGTAGATGGGAAAGCCAAGTATAGGAAATGGAACTAATTTGGATGGGAACTTTGATAGATTATGAGAACACTCAGTCCTCTTTTATTGTCATTTAGAAATGCATACATGCATTAAGAAATGATACAATGTTTCTCCGGAGTGATATCACAGAAAACAGGACAAACCAAAGACTAGCACTGACAGAACCACATAATTATAACATATAGTTACAGCAGTGCAAAGCAATACCATAATTTGATGAAGAACAAACCATGGGCATGGTAAAAAAAAGTCTCAAAGTCCCCAAATCCCCGATAGCAGGCGGCAAATGGGAGAAACTCCCTGCCATAAACCTCCAGGCACCGTCAACTTGCCGATGCCTTGGAAGCAGCCGACCGCAGCCAGCACTGAGTCCGTCCGTCTGAAAATTTCGAGCCTCCGACCAGTCCCTCCGATACAGCCTCCCAAGCGCCATCCTCTGCTGAGCGCCTTCAACCTAGCCCCGGCTGCTGAAACAAGCAAAGCCGAGGATTTGGGGCCTTCTGCTCCTGAGATTCCGGTTACCACACAGCTGGTTGGCTGGTTTCCATGTTGTTTGAAGCTATGAGTCTCAACTTTACCCTCTCCCATTCTGCTTGTACTGCTGGGCCTTGTGTGGCCAGTGTGCACAGGAGAAGGAGAGATATATTGGTCATTATCAAGGGGTGAGAATACACTTGGCAGCTATGCTTGGGCCCACGTTCTAGTTGCCATGTATTCAGAGACTTTGCAGCGGGCAGGTGGAATGGGCACGCTGCAGGGCCACGTACTCGGGGAGGGCTTTGCAGTCAGTGAACGCGTCCCAGAGATACTTCCCGAAATGAGGAGATGGTTCAAGTCACCAAAGCAAAATATTGCAGAGCTTGTAGTAGAAGCAGAAAATGTTGTAAATTCTCAGCGGGTTAGGTCAGGAGGAGGAAAGTGGTTTAGATCTTGGATCAGTGACCTCACACCAGATTAAGCTTGCAATGCTTTTCTCTCCACAGCCTGACCTGCTACGTACCTCCTGCCTTTTCTTCTTCTTTAATTTATGGATTAATTTTCTGCCTGCAAAATTACAAACATTAAGTCAGCCATGTGATGCACATCTCTGAAGGTCGTCATTTTTACTTCAAGGTAAACCAGTTGGTCCCGGTTGTATATTTATTAAGTAGAAACCCTGTTTGTTTTAGAAGCAGCTGAAGTGGTGACCCTCAGAATGACATAGATTTAATTTTACAGCAGGGTAACAGGCCCTTCTAGTCCAATGAGCCCATGCCACCCAGTAACAGCTATGAGACCGAATAACCTGCTATGTATGTCATTGGAATGTGGGAGGAAACCAGAGCACCCGGAGGAAACCTGGGCAGCCACAGGGGGAATGTACAAATTCCTTACAGACACTAGTGGAAATTGAACACAGGTCACAGGCACTGTAAAGCGTCATGATAACATCTATGCTACTGTGCCAGTCAGCAGCTTCCTTGCAGTAACATTCCCAGCAACGTCCCAGGGCCAGACAGCAAGAGGGTATTAATATAGATGGCTCAAGCAGGGAAATACGGAGAATTCTGGAAATTGTAGACCCAGTGGTAGGGAAGCTACTGATGAAGGTTCTTGGGGATAGGATTTACACACCTTTGAAAAGGCATGACTGGACTGGAGATGAGCTTTGTGCAGGCCAGTTCACATCTTACCTGCTTGATGGACTTTTTTGAGGAGGTGATGAAGGTAGAACGGTGGATGTTGTCTATATGGACTTTAGTAGGGCGTTTGACAGGTAGGTGCTTGGTACCTTAATGTTATTATAGCCTTGGGTGGAAGTGGGGATAAGTTCCCACTACCTATTAGATACTCCCAATGGTATACGTCTCTAACAACCAGATCCAGCTCCTGGCCTTCGGAAGCGGCTTAGCTACGAAGCCCAGCAGAACTGTTTCTACTGACAGGAGAAAGGGTAAAGTCAGGTTACCGGTGCCTTAAAACCAGTCGCTTCAAACAGATGGGGTTTGTCAGCCATGGTTGGCAGCTCATGCAAGAGAAGGAAGACTGACCTCAGACCTCTGCTGCCTTGTGGCTATACTCACTCATGAGGAAGGCCTCAGGAGTAAACCCCAAGGAAAATCGAAAGCCAGAGTCCCTAAGGCAGTCATACGCTGAGTTCAACTCTGACTGGCGGCTCCTGTGATGCACTGGTGCCAAACTGTATCGGTCACAGCCATTCCGTTCGATTGATCCGCTGTGCGGAGAGGGGGAGCTGCTCGATGGGCAACAGCTTGTCCTCCATTTCATACTGCCTAGGCTTGCGTATCACCTGCACAACTGAGACGCAACAGCCATGGTCAACACCTGCCAGCCTTCGGTGAGGGCCTGCAGTATGTTCCCGTGGTAATGGTGGGGGCAAATACAATAGAGGCATTTCTGGAGCCCTTAGACTAGCAAGAGGATGTGCCGAGAATGGAGGGGCGTTGGCCATGTGCAGGCAGAAGGGATGAGTTTAGTTAAGTGTCATTTGCTTAATGAGTTTAGCACGAACATTGTGATTCCCATGCAATACTTTCTCTGTTCCATATGTTCTACATTGCCCGAAGCTTGGTCAAACCTTCAAGACAGGCAAGCTTTGAAGAACCATGTGAAAGAGGCAGAACTGAGACACAGATAGGTCTACCAGACCTTCAGGCTCAGACTGCCACAGGACAAAAAGAGCACTCTGAACAGGACCTCAAATGAGGGTGAGCTGGAGGACGAGAGCTTAATATTATGGCGTCCTGACAATAATCTTTCCCTCAATGCCAACAGTCAAAAGAGTTGGTCATTGACTTCAGGAAGGGACTCTTGACTTCACAATCTACCTCATTATAACCTTACATCTTATTTCCTGCCTGCACTTCACTTTCTCTGTAACTGTGACACTCATTCTGCATTCTGCTACTGTTTTCCCCTGTACTACCTCAATGTCGTGTCTGAACGGTATGCAAGAAAAGCTTTTCCCTGTACCTTGATACATGTGACAATATTAAACTAATTTACCAGTAAGATTCAAAACACAATTAATAATTATTTTAACGAATAAGGTCTTATCCACCACCTGTGAACAAACAGCATTTTAAATAACTCAAAACAACTGAATTTAGAATCCAAACAGAACTGCTACTCTGCCTCGTCCCATCAACCTGCACCTAGACCATAGCCCTCCATATCACTTCCATCCATGTACTTAACCATGCTTCTCTTAAATGTTGAAATCAAACACACTTTCACCATTTCCACTGGTAGCTCAAACCACAATCTCACCACCCCTCTGAGTGAAGCCCCCCCGCCCCCATTCCCCTTAAACATTTCATTTTTCACATGGCCTTTACCCATGGCCTGTAGTTCTTGTTTCTCCCAAACTCAGTGGTAAAAGCGTGTTTGCATTCCTCTCATTCTCCTAAACTTGAGGGAACAAAGCCCATACGTATTCAGTCTTTCCTGATAACTCAAGTTGTCAAGTTTTGGCACCATCTGATAATTTTTCTCCATGCTCCGTCAAACTTATTGATAGTTTCCTATAGGTAAAACTGCCCATAATACTCCAAGCGCAGTCTCACCAGCGCTTTATATATCTGCAGCACTACATCCCAACTCCTGTACTCAGTACGTTGATTTCTGAAGGCCAATGTGATGAAAGCTCTCTCTATCTGTGACGCCACTTTCGAGGAATAATGGATCTGTACTCTCATTTCCCTTTCTTCTACTGCACTGCTCCGTACTCTGCCATTCACTGTGTAAGTCCTCCCAAAGTGCAACACTTCACACTTGCCTGCATTAAATTCAATTGGCCATTTATCAACTCATTTTTCCAGCTGGTCCACATCCCACTGCAAGCTTTGATAGCCTTCCTCACGGTCCACTATGCCCCTGATCTTGCAAATTTTCTGATCCACTCTACCACGTTATTAAATTATTAGATTATGAGGACATGCAGTTCTCTTTTATTGTCATTTAGTAATGCATGCATTAAGAAATGATGCAATGTTTTTCCAGAATGATATCATAACATGACAAACCGACTTAAAAACTAACAAAAACCACATAATTATAACATATAGTTACAACAGTGCAAAGCAATACCGTAATTTGATAAGAACAGACCATGGCATGGTAAAAGTCTCAAAGTCTCTCGAAAGTCCCATCATCTCACACAGATGGTGAACCTCCAGCGCCGCAAACTTGCCGATGCAGCATCCTGGAAGCATCCGACCACAGTCCAACTCCGAGTCCATCCGAAAACTCCGAGCCTCCGACCAGCTCTCCGACACCAAGCACCGAGCACCATCTCTGCCGAGCGCTTCAACCCCGGCCCGGCAACAGGCGATACATAAAGCCGAAGATTTGGGGCCTTCATCTCCGGAGATTCTCGATCGCACAGTAGCAGCGGCAGCGAAGCGGGCATTTCAGAAGTTCCTCCAGGTGTTCCTCCGCGTTTCTCACGGCTGTCTCCATCAAATCCGGATTGTGCACAGCCCCCTAGTTAACATATATGATATTCATTCGGAACGGCCGCGCGCCCTGCGTCGCGCCATCTTCTCCTCCCTCCACAATGCCATATATGCCAGATCATTGATATAGATGACAAACATCTCCCACCACTCTCTGGGTTCTCCCGTGAAGCCAATATTGAACTGAGTTTATTACTTCATCCTGAATGCCAAGTGGCTGGACCAAGCTCTCATGCCGGTCTTTGTCAAAAACCTTGCTAAAGTCCGTGTAGTCAACATCTACTGCCTTTCCTTCATCAGCTTTCCTGATAACCTCCATAGTTAGATTCACCCTACCATGCACAAAACTATGTTGACTATCCCGAATCAGGTCCTGTCCATCCAATTATTTATACATCCAGTCCCTTAGAACACCTTCCAATAATTTACACACCACTGATGTCAGGCTCACCGGCCTATAATTTTCTGGATTATTCTCCGCGGTTTTCTTAAACAACAGAACAATATTAGTTATTCTCCAATCCTCCAGCACCTCATGCACGGTTAAGGATGTTTTAAATACCTCTGTTGGGCCCCGATTTCTGCAGTAGCCTACCACAACATCCAAGGGCACACCTTTTCAGGTCCTGTGGAGTTATCCACCCCAATTTGTCTCAAGATAGCAAGCACCTCCTCTTCTGTGAGTGGGATACAGTCTATGACCTTACTACTGCTTCCCTTCGGTTCTCCAGAATCTGTGTTCATTTCCCAACTAAATACAGTTGCAAAAAAAATCCAAGCAACACACATCAAAGTTGCTGGTGAATGCAGCAGGCCAGGCAGCATCTCTAGGAAGAGTTACAGTCGACGTTTCGGGCCGAGACCCTTCGTCAGGACTAACTGAAGGAAGAGTTAGTAAGAGATTTGAAAGTGGGAGGGGGAGGGGGAGATCCAAAATGATAGGAGAAGACAGGAGGGGGAGGGATGGAGCCAAGAGCTGGACAGGTGATTGGCAAAGGGGATATGAGAGGATCATGGGACAGGAGGTCCGGGGAGAAAGACAAGGGGGGGGGCGGGGAACCCAGAGGATGGGCAAGGGGTATAGTCAGAGGGAGAAAAAGGAGAGAGAGAGAAAGAATGTGTGTATATAAGTAAATAACGGATGGGGTACGAGGGGGAGGTGGGGCATTAGCGGAAGTTAGAGAAGTCAATGTTCTTGACATCAGGTTAAATTCCTTGTGTTTACGCAAAAAAATCCATGTGATTGTCCACAACCCCACGCTGATCTTCAAGAGGAACAATTTTGTCCTTTGCTTTCCTTTTCCCCTTAAATATCTGTAAAAGCCCTTGAGAGTCTCCTTCACTTTGTCTGCCAGAGCAACGGCACGTCTTCTTGTAAGCATCCTGAATTTCTTCTCAAGGGTTCTCTTGCACTCCTTATATTCCACAAGCACCTCATTTGTTGCTTGCTGACAATGCTTATGATGCACCTTCTTTACGCCCCAGTATCTCTCAACAATGCAGGTTCCCTAAACCTGTTGGCCTTGCCCTTCATTCTAACAGTGACATACAAACTCTGGCCTCTCAATCCTACACTTCCCAAAGCCTCCCACTTACCAAACAAGCCTTTGCCAGAAAACAACCCGGCCCAATCCACACTGGCGGGATCCTTTCTGGTGCCATTAAAATGGGCCTTTCTCCAGTTTAGAATCTCAACCTGAGGACCAGGCCTATACTTCTCCGTAATTCCACAGGTACTGAAGCCAATGCAATTATGATCGGGAGATCCAAACTGCTCCCTACACACCTGCCTCGTCTTGTTACCCAGCAGGAGATTCAACATTGTTGTCTCTCTAGTCGGACCTCTATATATTGGTTCAGGAAATTTTCCTGAACAGGAACTTCTGCTCACGTACAAATTGACTGGGAATATCACACTGTCCTTTTACAATGTGGGAGTTCCAATTACGATCAGCAATTGTTATCAACTTTTATATCATGTTTATGACTCTGCTGTGGTGTCCTTCATAGCTGGTCGATGACTAAGCTGTGTTTGTTAGAGAATAGCGGATCTTATCCCGCCGGTGGACAATGCGCTCGGCAAACACGCCGGCAATGACTAGGGATATGGGACGGGGCGAGAACTTTCAGGCAGCGATTAGCAGCCCGGGATCGCCATGCTCACGTCCTGGCTATTATGTGCAGACATTCTCGCTCTCGCTGCGTGTCCAGTGAGGAGATTTCCTGAGACTTCGCAAGCATCCGCACCAAAGTCGGGGGCGGGGTGAAATTAATGCAGAGCTCAGCCCCGGAAAGAGGGCGGCGCGGGCCAGGCACCGAGCTGGTCCCGGGAGCCCGGTGCAAGGAGAGAACGGGCTCGCTCCCGTGTACCCTCAGGGGGACCTTGCCAACCTTCCCGACTGAACAGCCCAAATAGGTTCAGTGTAGCAGGGTGGGAAGTAAAGAGCCAACACACGAGGAAAGTGAAAGTTTCGGTTAAAGAGAAAGGGGGCGGGGGAGAGAGGCGCGAGTGAATATAGAGCAGGTGAAGATCGGGGAGAGGTAGAAGGAGATGACCGGGTGAAAACGAAGGAGAACATAAGAAACCGATGATGAACCATGGGGGAGAGAGGGGGAGGGAGATGGTGAGCGGGGAGAAGGGGGGGGAGGGAGATGGTGAGCGGGGAGAGAGGGGGAGAGAGATGGTGAGCGGGGAGAGACTGGGGAGAGAGGGGGAGGGAGATGGTGAGCGGGGAGAGAGGGGGAGAGAGAGGGAGAGAGATGGTGAGCGGGGAGAGAGTGGGGAGAGAGGGGGAGGGAGATGGTGAGCGGGGAGAAGGGGGGGGAGGGAGATGGTGAGCGGGGAGAGAGGGGGAGAGAGAGGATGAGCTGGGGAGAGAGGGGGAGAAAGATGGTGAGCGGGGAGAGAGGGGGAGAGAGAGGGAGAGAGATGGTGAGCGGGGAGAGAGGGGGAGAGAGATGGTGAGCGGGGAGAGAGGGGGAGAGAGATGGTGAGCGGGGAGAGAGGGGGAGAGAGAGGGTGAGCTGGGAGAGAGTGGGGAGAGAGAGGGGGAGGGAGATGGTGAGCGGGGAGAAGGGGGGGAGGGAGATGGTGAGCGGGGAGAGAGGGGGAGAGAGAGGGAGAGAGATGGTGAGCGGGGAGAGAGGGGGAGGGAGATGGTGAGCGGGGAGAAGGGGGGGAGGGAGATGGTGAGCGGGGAGAGAGGGGGAGAGAGAGGGTGAGCTGGGGAGAGAGGGGGAGAGAGATGGTGAGCGGGGAGAGAGGGGGAGAGAGAGGGAGAGAGATGGTGAGCGGGGAGAGAGTGGGGAGAGAGGGGGAGAGAGATGGTGAGTGGGGAGAGAGGGGGAGAGAGAGGGAGAGAGATGGTGAGCGGGGAAAGAGTGGGGAGAGAGAGGGAGAGAGATGGTGAGCGGGGAGAGGGGGGAGAGATGGTGAGCGGGGAGAGAGTGAGGAGAGGGGGGAGAGAGATGGTGAGCGGGGAGAAAGGGGGAGGGAGATGGTGAGCTGGGGAGATTGGGGGAGGGAGATGGTGAGCGGGGAGAGAGGGGGAGGGAGATGGTGAGCGGGGAGAGAGTGGGGAGAGAGGGGGAGGGAGTTGGTGAGCTAGGGAGAGAGGGGGAGAGATGGTGAGCGGGGAGACAGGGGGGAGAGATGGTGAGCGGGGAGAGAGTTGGGGAGAGATGGTGAGTGGAAAAGAGAGTGGGGAGAGAGGGGGAGGGAGATGGTGAGCGGAAAGGAGAGTGGGGAGAGAAGGGGAGGGAGATGGTGAGAGGAAAAGAGAGTGGGGAGAGAGGGAGAGGGAGATGGTGAGTGGGGAGAGAGTGAGGAGAGAGGGGGAGAGAGATGGTGAACGGGGAGAGAGGGGGAGGGAGATGGTGAGCGGGGAGAGAGTGAGGAGAGAGGGGGAGAGAGAGGGTGAGCTGGGGAGAGAGGGGGAGAGAGATGGTGAGCGGGAAGAGAGGGGGAGAGACAGGGAGAGAGATGGTGAGCGGGGAGAGAGTGGGGAGAGAGGGGGAGAGAGATGGTGAGTGGGGAGAGAGGGGGAGAGAGAGGGAGAGAGATGGTGAGCGGGGAGAGAGTGGGGAGAGAGAGGGAGAGAGATGGTGAGCGGGGAGAGGGGGAGAGATGGTGAGCGGGGAGAGAGGGGGAGGGAGATGGTGAGCGGGGAGAGAGGGGGAGGGAGATGGTGAGCTGGGGAGAGAGGGGGAGGGAGATGGTGAGCTGGGGAGAGAGGGGGAGGGAGATGGTGAGCTGGAGAGAGATGGGGAGGGAGATGGAGAGCTGGGGAGAGAGGGGGAGGGAGATGGTGAGCTGGGGAGAGAGGGGGAGGGAGATGGTGAGTGGGGAGAGAGGGGGAGGGAGATGGTGAGCGGGGAGAGAGGGGGAGGGAGATGGTGAGCAGGGAGAGAGTGGGGAGAGAGGAGGAGGGAGATGGAAAGCGGGGAGAGGGGGAGGGAGATGGTGAGCGGGGAGAGAGGGGGAGAGATGGTGAGCAGGGAGACAGGGGGGAGAGATGGTGAGCGGGGAGAGAGGTGGGGAGAGATGGTGAGCAGAAAAGAGAGTGGGGAGAGAGGGGGAGGGAGATGGTGAGAGGAAAAGAGAGTGGGGAGAGAGGGAGAGGGAGATGGTGAGTGGGGAGAGAGTGAGGAGAGAGGGGGAGAGAGATGGTGAGCGGGGAGAGAGGGGGAGGGAGATGGTGAGCGGGGAGAGAGTGAGGAGAGAGGGGGAGAGAGATGGTGAGCGGGGAGAGAGGGGGAGGGAGATGGTGAGCTGGGGAAATTGGGGGAGGGAGATGGTGAGCGGGGAGAGAGGGGGAGGGAGATGGTGAGCGGGGAGAGAGGGGGAGGGAGATGGAGAGCGGGGAGAGGGGGAGGGAGATGGTAAGCGGGGAGAGAGTGAGGAAAGAGGGGGAGGGAGTTGGTGAGCTAGGGAGAGGTGGGGAGAGATGGTGAGCGGGGAGACAGGGGGGAGAGATGGTGAGCGGGGAGAGAGGTGGGGAGAGATGGTGAGCGGAAAAGAGAGTGGGGAGAGGGGGAGGGAGATGGTGAGCGGAAAGGAGAGTGGGGAGAGAGAGGGAGGGAGATGGTGAGAGGAAAAGAGAGTGGGGAGAGAGGGAGAGGGAGATGGTGAGTGGGGAGAGAGTGAGGAGAGAGGGGGAGAGAGATGGTGAGCGGGGAGAGAGGGGGAGGGAGATGGTGAGCTGGGGAGATTGGGGGAGGGAGATGGTAAGCGGGGAGAGAGGGGGAGGGAGATGGTGAGCGGGGAGAGAGTGGGGAGAGAGGGGGAGGGAGATGGTGAGCGGGGAGAGAGGGGGAGGGAGATGGAGAGCGGGAAGAGGGGGAGGGAGATGGTAAGCAGGGAGAGAGTGAGGAGAGAGGGGGAGGGAGTTGGTGAGCTAGGGAGAGAGGGGGAGAGATGGTGAGCGGGGAGACGGGGGGAGAGATGGTGAGCGGGGAGAGAGGTGGGGAGAGATGGTGAGCGGAAAAGAGAGTGGGGAGAGAGGGGGAGGGAGATGGTGAGTGGAAAGGAGTGTGGGGAGAGAGAGGGAGGGAGATGGTGAGAGGAAAAGAGAGTGGGGAGAGAGGGAGAGGGAGATGGTGAGTGGGGAGAGAGGGGGAGGGAGATGGTGAGCGGGGAGAGAGTGAGGAGAGAGGGGGAGTGAGTTGGTGAGCTAGGGAGAGAGGGGGAGAGATGGTGAGCGGGGAGACGGGGGGAGAGATGGTGAGCGGGGAGAGAGTGAGGAGAGAGGGGGAGAGAGAGGGTGAGCTGGGGAGAGAGGGGGAGAGAGATGGTGAGCGGGGAGAGAGGGGGAGAGACTGGGAGAGAGATGGTGAGCGGGGAGAGAGTGGGGAGAGAGGGGGAGAGAGATGGTGAGTGGGGAGAGAGGGGGAGAGAGAGGGAGAGAGATGGTGAGCGGGGAGAGAGTGGGGAGAGAGAGGGAGAGAGATGGTGAGCGGGGAGAGGGGGGAGAGATGGTGAGCGGGGAGAGAGGGGGAGGGAGATGGTGAGCGGTGAGAGAGGGGGAGGGAGATGGTGAGCTGGGGAGAGAGGGGGAGGGAGGTGGTGAGCGGGGAGAGAGTGGGGAGAGAGGAGGAGGGAGATGGAATGCGGGGAGAGGGAGAGGGAGATGGTGAGCGGGGAGAGAGTGGGGAGAGAGGGGGAGTGAGTTGGTGAGCTGGGGAGAGAGGGGGAGAGATGGTGAGCGGGGAGACAGGGGGGAGAGATGGTGAGCGGGGACAGAGGTGGGGAGAGATGGTGAGCGGAAAAGAGAGTGGGGAGAGAGGGGGAGTGAGTTGGTGAGCTGGGGAGAGAGGGGGAGAGATGGTGAGCGGGGAGACAGGGGGGAGAGATGGTGAGTGGGGAGAGAGGTGGGGAGAGATGGTGAGCGGAAAAGAGAGTGGGGAGAGAGGGGGAGGGAGATGGTGAGCGGGGAGACAGGGGGGAGAGATGGTGAGCGGGGAGAGAGGTGGGGAGAGATGGTGAGCGGAAAAGAGAGTGGGGAGAGAGGGGGAGGGAGATGGTGAGCGGGGAGACAGGGGGGAGAGATGGTGAGCGGGGAGAGAGGTGGGGAGAGATGGTGAGCGGAAAAGAGAATGGGGAGAGAGGGGGAGGGAGATGGTGAGCGGAAAGGAGAGTGGGGAGAGAGAGGGAGGGAGATGGTGAGAGGAAAAGAGAGTGGGGAGAGAGGGAGAGGGAGATGGTGAGTGGGGAGAGAGGGGGAGGAAGATGGTGAGCGGGGAGAGAGGGGGAGGGAGATGGTGAGCTGGGGAGAGAGGGGGAGGGAGATGGTGAGCTGGGGAGATTGGGGGAGGGAGATGGTGAGCGGGGAGGGAGATGGTGAGCGGAGAGAGAGGGGGAGGGAGATGGAGAGCGGGGAGAGGGGGAGGGAGATGGTAAGCGGGGAGAGAGTGAGGAGAGAGGGGGAGGGAGTTGGTGAGCTGGGGAGAGAGGGGGAGAGATGGTGAGCGGGGAGACAGGGGGGAGAGATGGTGAGCGGGGAGAGAGGTGGGGAGAGATGGTGAGCGGAAAAGAGAGTGGGGAGAGAGGGGGAGGGAGATGGTGAGCGGAAAGGAGAGTGGGGAGAGAGGGGGAGGGAGATGGTAAGCGGGGAGAGAGTGAGGAGAGAGGGGGAGTGAGTTGGTGAGCTGGGAAGAGGGGGGAGAGATGGTGAGCGGGGAGATGGGGGGAGAGATGGTGAGCGGGGAGAGAGGTGGGGAGAGATGGTGAGCGGAAAAGAGAGTGGGGAGAGAGGGGGAGGGAGATGGTGAGCGGAAAGGAGTGTGGGGAGAGAGAGGGAGGGAGATGGTGAGAGGAAAAGAGAGTGGGGAGAGAGGGAGAGGGAGATGGTGAGTGGGGAGAGAGGGGGAGGGAGATGGTGAGCAGGGAGAGAGTGAGGAGAGAGGGGCAGTGAGTTGGTGAGCTGGGGAGAGAGGGGGAGAGATGGTGAGCGGGGAGACGGGGGAGAGATGGTGAGCGGGGAGAGAGGTGGGGAGAGATGGTGAGCGGAAAAGAGAGTGGGGAGAGGGGGGGAGCGAGATGGTGAGCGGGGAGAGAGGGGGAGGGAGATGGTAAGCGGGGAGAGAGTGAGGAGAGAGGGGGAGGGAGTTGGTGAGCTGGGGAGAGAGGGGGAGAGATGGTGAGCGGGGAGACAGGGGGGAGAGATGGTGAGCGGGGAGAGAGGTGGGGAGAGATGGTGAGCGGAGAGAGTGGGGAGAGAGAGGGAGGGAGATGGTGAGAGGAAAAGAGAGCGGGGAGAGAGGGAGAGAGAGATGGTGAGTGGGGAGAGAGGGGGAGGGAGATGGTGAGCGGGGAGAGAGTGAGGAGAGAGGGGGAGGGAGATGGAAAGCGGGGAGAGGGGGAGGGAGATGGTGAGCGGGGAGAGATTGGGAGGGAAATGGTGAGTGGGGAGAGAGTGGGGAGAGAGGGGGAGGGAGATGGAAAGCGGGGAGAGGGGGAGGGAGATGGTGAGCTGGGGAGAGAGGGGGAGGGAGATGGTGAGCGGGGAGAGAGGGGGAGGGAGATGGTGAGTGGGGAGAGAGTGGGGAGAGAGGGGGAGGGAGATGGAAAGCGGGGAGAGGGGGAGGGAGATGGTGAGCGGGGTGAGAGTGGGGAGAGATGGGGAGGGAGATGGAGAGCGGGGAGAGGGGGAGGGAGATGGTAAGCGGGGAGAGAGTGAGGAGAGAGGGGGAGGGAGTTGGTGAGCTGGGGAGAGAGGGGGAGAGATGGTGAGCAGGGAGACAGGGGGGAGAGATGGTGAGCGGGGAGAGAGGTGGGGAGAGATGGTGAGCGGAAAAGAGAGTGGGGAGAGAGGGGGAGGGAGATGGTGAGCGGGGAGAGAGGGGGAGGGAGATGGTAAGCGGGGAGAGAGTGAGGAGAGAGGGGGAGGGAGTTGGTCAGCTGGGGAGAGAGGGGGAGAGATGGTGAGCGGGGAGACAGGGGGGAGAGATGGTGAGCGGGGAGAGAGGTGGGGAGAGATGGTGAGCGGAAAAGAGAGTGGGGAGAGAGGGGGAGGGAGATGGTGAGCGGAAAGGAGAGTGGGGAGAGAGAGGGAGGGAGATGGTGAGAGGAAAAGAGAGTGGGGAGAGAGGGAGAGAGAGATGGTGAGTGGGGAGAGAGGGGGAGGGAGATGGTGAGCGGGGAGAGAGTGAGGAGAGAGGGGGAGGGAGATGGAAAGCGGGGAGAGGGGGAGGGAGATGGTGAGCGGGGAGAGATTGGGAGGGAAATGGTGAGCGGGGAGAGAGTGGGGAGAGAGGGGGAGGGAGATGGTGAGCTGGGGAGAGAGGGGGAGGGAGATGGTGAGCGGGGAGAGAGGGGGAGGGAGATGGTGAGCGGGGAGTGAGTGGGGAGAGAGGGGGGGAGATGGAAAGCGGGGAGAGGGGGAGGGAGATGGTGAGCGGGGATAGAGTGGGGAGAGATGGGGAGGGAGATGGAGAGCGGGGAGAGAGTGAGGAGAGAGGGGGAGGGAGTTGGAGAGTGGGGAGAGGGGGAGGGAGATGGTAAGCGGGGAGAGAGTAAGGAGAGAGGGGGAGGGAGTTGGTGAGCTGGGGAGAGAGGGGGAGAGATGGTGAGCGGGGAGAGAGGTGGGGAGAGATGGTGAGCGGAAAAGAGAGTGGGGAGAGAGGGGGAGGGAGATAGTGAGCGGAAAGGAGAGTGGGGAGAGAGGGAGAGGGAGATGGTGAGTGGGGAGAGAGGGAGAGGGAGATGGTGAGTGGGGAGAGAGGGGGAGGGAGATGGTGAGCGGGGAGAGAGTGAGGAGAGAGGGATAGGGAGATGGAGAGCGGGGAGAGAGGTGGTGAGCGGGGAGAGAGTGGGGAGAGAAGGGGAGGGAGATGGAGAGCGGGGGAGCGAGAGGGAGAGGCACATGCACGAAAGAGTCTGTAGATGTTGGAATCTACAACGCTAGTTGCGACAGGTAGATAAAGACAGAGACGGTCCCGAGACATGCACATATTTGAGATCGTTCCCTCTCCTTACACATCCCAACTTTGCAGTGAGGAGGCTCGGGCAGTGCGCTGCCCAGACACTGAGTGAAGAATGGGGTCTGAATCCCCAGGTCACCGCTTTCGCCCCCTCTCCCTCAGGCGGGGATCTCATGGGCTGATCCCCAACCGAAGCCACTCGGAACCCTATGCATCTTGGACCGGGGTCCGTCCCATCCCGGTGCTAACAATGGGGAAGATAATGTTTGGCCAACACGGATTAATAGGCTGTGTGGTCCGTCGCGCTCCCCCCGGGTACACAGTTATTTTCTAACGGTGAATCTATGATTGCATTACACAGATGGATGGGAGAACCGGGACCTGGGGTGTTCTTATTCAGGGGGGCAGCCCCCAAGTTACCGCCCGGTTCCGGAGAGCGTACCGAAGGGCTCAGCACCGGATCCGAGACGGCGAGCCTCGGGGAAGGCGGCGTCTGGTAGGGACGCTCTCATCCCCCCACACCATCTTACTGTCGGCGGAACCGAGGGATGGACAAGCTGATCTGAACCCGTACAATCCTCATACAGCCGGTAGACCAGTGACTTTTTACTCCTGGACACCACATGGTCCTTCAAACCTACTCTTCGGTCAAAACTTCAGAGGTCATTCGGGAACCGTCGTGATGACCTCTCCGCCAGGCCTGACCGTACCGCCAGACCTCACTTCTCAAGTCAATTGTCACCATTCAACCACACATGACTACAGTTGTATGGTTCTCTCTCTCTCTCTCTCTCTCTCTCTCTTTCTCTCTCTCTCTGCAAAGTGGGAGCAAGGGAATCATTGAAAGGTGGAATTGGTGGCGATTTTCTCATTGAACACCGTGACTCTCTGATGCAGAATGGCTGGAGGATGAAGGCATTTGAATTGGTGGGCGACTGGATGTGGACATCGCAGTCACCTAACCGTCCAGCGCCCGCAACCTTTCAGGTGGCCTCTGGACAAGCTGCCGTCTTTCACAGCTACCTGCCCCCGCCCCCTCGGCTCCATGATGCCGCCACCTCCCCCTCCCAGCACGCAGGGCATTGACCTTCAAACCCTACCCCAAACGCCAACACAGCCGCTGATTCCACCAAACAGCCAGAAAGATTGATCGGAGTCCCCAGCCTCTCCTCTCCATCAGAGACTTGGTCTGAGTTAGGGAGTCACCCACGGACATTCCCAAGTTGTCGGACCTGCACAAGCAGACACATCCCAGTCTCCACCCTGCTAATGGAATTGACCAGCTGCTCATTTCGGACTCATTGCCTGCAGCCTGTTTAACGCCAGGGGTTAAATAGGCTGCAGGTGATGAGTCTGGAATGATTCACTTGCTGCTCCCCGACAAATCCTGATTCACTTTGCTTGTGACCTGGGTTTCAGGAACAGAGTGGTGGTGTAATGGAACAGAATATGGGTTATGGCATAATGAAACAGATTATGGATTATGGAGTAATGGAACAGATTATTGATTATGTTGTAATGGAACAGATTACAGCACTGAAGCTCATGGATTCCAGTACCCCGAAGAAACAAGGTGCTGGTGGATGGTGAGGAAGGTTGTTAAAGGATTCAGCGGATATAGTTCGGATGGAAATAAGGCCATAGAAAAGGCGGGTAGACTTTAACCTTGACAATTGTGAAGTCTGGGTGCTGAAACGTAAGGAGGAGAGTATCACAAATGACAGGACCCTCTGAAGGCACCGATGTACAGATGATCTCGGGACCTCACAAATCCCTGAAAGAGGCAACTCAAGGAGATAGGTTGTTAAGGAAAGCAGAGGCCACATGTGCCTTCACTGAATACAAAAGCCGCGAAGTCATGTTGCGGGAGTATAAAACTTTTATTCGGTTGTACTGGCCTTACTGTGTGCAGTTCGGGAGTCGGGAAGTTAATCCTGCAACTTTATACAACTCTGATTAGTCAGCGCCTGGAGTGTTGCTGGTTACCAAGGATGAAGAGGCTTTGGAAAGAGTGCAGAAGAGGTTCGCCTGGATTAGGGAGTATTAGCTATACAGAGAGGTTGGGCACACATGTTTGTTTTCTCTAGAGTACAGAACCCGAGGGGAGACGTGATGGGAGCAATATACCAGTCTCCAGACCCACAAGTAAGAGGCCTGGGTACAGACGAACCGCTCCCTGTCTCGGCTCGGTTATACTGAATCAGTCCGTGGCTGGTAGAACCATCGCTGCTTAGTGACACAATCCCTCCGCAACCTAGACACGTGGGCAGAGTCAGTTCTAACTCCGGGGCAGTGAGCACACAGCGCTGCAATCGTATTTGAAATACCCGCTCACGTTCTGTGAACTAACACATCCCGTGTCAATTTCCAAAGGGTGAACAGAATCTTTTCCCCGGCGCATCACAGTTATAAACTGTTGGAAACACTCAGCTGGTCAGCTGCGGAATGAGACAAGAGAGTGAACATTACAGGTCAAAGACCCCTTAGACCTCCGCCAAGGGTCGGGGATGGGGGGTGCAGATTGTCGTCACCCTCTTACAGCAGCAATGCTGCTGCATCGGAGGTTTCGAGAGAAATATCGAGGGACGTTGTCCCAAGGAAAAGTTGGACAAAAGTGGGTAGTCCTCCTTGGAGCGTTACAGGCTAAGGAGAGCCCTGATAGAGGTTTTTTAAGTTATGAGAGGTATAGACAGAGTGGACAGAATCCTTCCCCGGGGTACACGGGGCATGCTTTAAAGGTTAGAGGCCATGGAGGGCTACGTTTTGTTTATTGCGGAGAGCGGTAGGTGCCTGGAAGGGTTACCGGGGATAGGAGTGAAGCGGGCAATTTGGTGGAGTTCAAAAGGCTTTTACACAGCGCGTGAATTTAAGGGAACGAAGGGATCTGGATAAAATTCGGGAGGGTGGCATTTAGTGGCAGCTAGATCAGCAGAACTCCGCTGGCCGAATGGCCTGTCGGTGTAATACTGTTCTGTTCCGATTTGGAGCATCTGACTCCATGGAAAGATTGGATAGACTGGGACGTTTACTTTGGAACACAGCAGGCTGGGGGGAGAGTGAACTGAAGTGTGTAGGGGTAAAAACCGCTGGAATTCTGAAATAAAACTGCAATATACTGAAAATACCCAGGTCAGGCAGCATCTGTAGGAAGAGAAACTATGGTTCAGGTTAGAGACTAACCATCAGAAAATTATGACGGCCATAAACAAGACAGGGCGAATGGCCTAAATAGGAACTGATTCTAACCAGGAAGGGTCTAATTCTCTTAGCAGAGGGTCAAAACCAGGAGACCAACATTCAAAACAATTGGATAATTAACCGGGCGGCCTCCCGCTCCGTAAAGTTTTTTTTATAATTCAGCTAACTCCAGATCTGAGCAACAGAGGCCACATCCGTGGAAAGAAGAGGTTACTGTTTCATTTGCCCCATTACAATGTGATTTCCTTAAGAGATCCCCCCACTCCCACCCCGGTAATGAAATAACTCCATTGCCCCGCTCCCCAGTATATTTCTCTCTAATCCGCTGACACTGTCAGTCACCTTCGACAAGTGATTAACACTCGCAGATACTCAAACTTCCTCCCATATTCGCCACCAGACTCGTTTCACCTCCCCTCTTCTTATGGGGTTCCGTCACCGCTGCTGACCCCCGCTACCATCCCTCCCAACGCCTGCCCATGGACACATCACACCTTATCTTACTCGTCCCATCAACTACCCCCCACCCCGACTCCCCACAATCCCAACGCACAACTGAACTTCCCCACACCCGAGCGCATCCCGCACTCAGAGTCACGACTTCATAATTGGCTGTAAAGATATTCTGCTGGGGTTCGAGCTAGACGAGATGGTAAATGTCCGTGATCGGGTCCCGCACAGGACCCCGAGCTGTGGACAGGTGGTTCCTCTGGGAACGAGAACCACCGGCGGCGGGACGAAAATCCCACCCGTACCACAAAGGTGAGGAGCTGAGATAGCGAGTCGTGCTTCAGAAGTTACGTGAAATGTAAAAGAACTTCCCCCACCCCCGCCCCGCTCTCGCCCACCCCAGTCTCCAAATCCCATAAAATTCGAACCCTGTCAAGTTTTCTTTCTTCTCCACCTTAGACACTCTGAGACACCCAAGCCCGCAGCAGGTAAACAGCTCCCAGAGATCAGCTTGTAATCTCAGGACCCCCCACCAAACTATCCTTGAGTCTCCAGAGCACTAGCGACGGGGCAGAATCTCGTCGGAATTCAGAAAGGCATGGGCTGTGAATGTTCGGCGGAAACACAACAGACCGCAGATGCTGTAATCGTGAACACGAAACAGACCATCGAAGGTACTCAGCCGGTCAGGCAGCTTCCGTGGAGGGGAAGGGATTTTCGACCTTTCGCCCGGGGTCCTGATGAAGGATCTAGACCCAGAACTCTGCTTCCGCAGATGCTGCCCGACCGGCTGAGTTCTTCCGGCAGCTTGTTTATGTTGCTCAGTGGGCTGAGTGCCGTCTGTAGCCCGAGCGGAAGCCCCATCCCTCCATCGCCCGACAAGGAGCGCGTGTGGGAAATGAATGCGAGCAGATAGCAGGGCAGCTTGGAATAAAACTTTGCCCCAACTCTACCAAGTGAATGAGAGACACGGAGCCGCGGCAATATTAATAACAATTCTCACTCTGCAGAGTCAGTGGGGGGACAAAACTCTCTCCCCATAAATAAATCCCTCCATTTTTAATGTTTTCGTGGTAACACTTTCTTTGCACCATAAACGGGCAGCGGGACCCAGCACACAATGTTTTCACTTTACTGACATTACACGTGTGTGGCGGAGATACTCTGGGCTATTACAGCGCTCCTCAGCCTGTACACCGCGTTGTTTCCAACAGCTGAACGCAAATAGGACATAAATTAAGTAGTCGAACTTGTAAACACAACAGCAAGACGGTTGGTTTATCTCGAGCACAGATACGAAGAGAGAACTCGGGGATCTGAAATGCCGCGATGTGTACTTGCCGTATTTTAAAACATAGGCAACTCGCGTGTCGCTGAAGTTGCTCATTAACTTAACTCTGGTGTTTGGGATTCCAGCGACACGGAAGGCTTAAACCAGCGGCATTCCCCGATTGAAGTCTCTCTCGTTACCCGCGAATGTAGGCAAGATAATAACGAGCCCCAACACTAGACTTCGACAGCATTAAACGGCTCCCGGAAAGCTCCAATACCACCCTTCAAACAGGCTTACAATGTTTCTGTAAACAGTCACACCGGTGTTTTGAAGTAAATGTTTGCGGTCATTTAGATGCATTTGGTGAAATAGCAGCAAGACGTATAAACAATCTTAATGTACACACTGAATATGCACTCCGACACAGTTTGTAAACAACTAAGGAAATGAATCAAACTATTACATATAACATTAGCTGTAAACGCTTCAAATAAAGTCTCCAGTACAGCATATAAACTTTGCACCTTTACACTTTGAAAAGGCCAGCACAGTTTGCAACATACGTATAATGAAAACGCAATTCCTAAAATGTGTAAGCAAGACTGTAAACATTTGGACCATGTAACGCACGCACCTCTTGCGTCGTTATTTTGAAAGCTGCGGGAAAGTGGGTGTTTGGTACTCACATGAAGGCATGGTAAATGAAAGCCCACCCGCGAGGTCTCTCCAGCACGTTGTACAAATAGTTCTGCAGTTTTCTGTAGCGAGCATTCCGCTTGTTTCCATGCTTGAGGGGCAGAGGTCTGCCCAGCAGCCCGACGCGAGCACTCTGCGCGCCGTCCCCGGGCACCGCCGCAAGTCCCAGTCTCTCGCCTTCTCCAGGCACCCCCGCCAGCCTGAGCCGGCTGCTGTGGTGCCGGTCTCCGGGACTGCCCGCCGTCCCATCCTGGCCCGGGAGCCCACTCTCCACCGCCGTCAATCCCACGAACTCCACCCGTTTCTCGTCCGGCATGCTGCCGTTATCCGCGTGGTTCCGGGGCATGTCTCCCGGCCGTGGGCTGGGGGTGGTAGGTTCTCCCGGGAAGGGCGCCGCTCACGAATCGGGAGGGGTTGGCTTGCAGAGCGTGGAAGACCGGCGGCCGGGAGAGTTTAACGGGACATCCTGCCCGGAGGAATGGGAATTTGAGAGTGTGCGGCAGCGTGTGCTGTTCTCGGGCTCAGGTGCCAGGCTTCGGACACCCCCGCCTCCGTTCCGACGCGCGGCCGCCTGCCATCTCCGGCTCGGCAGCGACCCGCCCCCTCCCGCCGCCGGAACGCCCCCCTCGCCACCCAGCGCACAGATGTGACCAGCACCACAGCTGGCGCAGTCCGGACAGCGAGAGGAGGGTCCCGCGATGGAGAGGAGTGTCCTGGGTCTGAAGAGGAGGGTGCCGGCTCGGTGGAGGAGGGTCCCCCGATGGGAAGGACGGCTTCGGGTCGATGGAGGAGGGTGTCGTCCGGCGGAGGAGGGTCCTGGGCCGGTGGAGGTGGGTGCTGGCCCGCGGAGGAGGGTGCTAGGTCGATGGAGGAAGGTCGGGCAGGTCCCGGGATCGGTCAATTGCCGATCGCCTGAGTAACACTAAAGTTTACAGCCGGAACCCCCAGCGATTGGGTACGGTCATTTCCGGACACCGGCACATCGTGAACACCAACCTTCCAAAATAAATGCACAAACCCACGGGTGCTGCCTGGGTATTTGAGGGTAATTTATTATTTTTTTTCGGGGGAGGGGGGCTGGGGGACGGTAGATGTATCCAGTGGCGGCGAGTGATTCCGCCCTCCCCCTTCCCAATTGCGAACCGCCGCGGCTCGGTCCTGGAACGGATCTCGGTACCAGGTGAGCATCTGGTTGTGTCTGCAGTCTTCCTGCACACGGCATCTGCAGCTTCGTCACTCTCCGACATATCCCAAAGGGATTTGGTGCGGTTTCAATCCCAGTTCATATCTGTTATCCTCCACAACTATAGAGTTAAACAGCACAGGACCAATTCAACTCGCCCGCTAACCTAAATGCCTTTCCGAGCTCGTCCCATTTAGAACATAGAAATTTACAGCACATTACAGGCCCTTCGGCCCACAATATTGTGCCGACCATGTAACCTACTCTAGAAGCTGCCTGGAATTTCCCTGACGCATCGCCCTCTATTTTTCTAAGCTCCTTGTACCAATCTAAGAGGTTCTTAAAAGACCCTATCGTATCCGCTTCCCTCACTATCGCCGGCAGCCTCTTCCACGCACTCACCACTCTCTGTGTGAAAAACTTACCCCTGACATTCCCTCTGTACCTACTTCCAAGCACCTTAAAACTGTGCTCTGTCGTGTTAACCATTTCAGCCCTGGGAAAAAGCCTCTGACTATCCACACAATCAATGCCTCTCATCATCTTATACACCTCTATCAGGTTACCTCTCATCCTCCATCGCTCCAAGGAGAAAAGGCCAAGTTCACTCAACCTATTCTCATAAGGTACGCCCTCCAATCCAGGCAACATCCTTGTAAATCTCCTCTGCACTCTCTCTATAGTATCCACATCCTTCCTGTAGTGAGGTGACCAGAACTGAGCACAGTACTGCAAGTGGGGTCTGACCAAGGTCTTGTATAGCTGTAACAATACCCAATAACTCATTCCAATCCATATTTCTATACACATCCTTCTCCCCGCTTTCAGAATCCAAAAGTACATATTATTCCTCTCCTCGCAGCAAGTTGGCCGTGCAACTTTTGTATCTGCTTTAAACAAGGTTTAAATCTGCATTTGACAAGGTTCCACATAGTAGGCTTATTCAGAAAGTCAGAAGGCATGGGATCCAGGGAAGTTTGGCCAGGTGGATTCAGAATTGGCTTGCCTGCAGAAGGCAGAGGGTCGTGGTGGAGGAAATACATTCAGATTGGAGGATTGTGACTAGCGGTGTCCCACAAGGATCTGTTCTGGGACCTCTACTTTTCGTGATTTTTATTAACGACCTGGAGTGGGGGTAGAAGGGTGGGTTGGCAAGTTTGCAGACGACACAAAGGTTGGTGGTGTTGTAGATAGTGTAGAGGATTGTCAAAGATTGCAGGGAGACATTGATGGGATGCAGAAGTGGGCTGAGAAGTGGCAGATGGAGTTCAACACGGAGAAGTGTGAGGTGGTACACTTTGGAAGGACAAACTCCAAGGCAGAGTACAAAGTAAATGGCAGGATACTTGGTAGTGTGGAGGAGCAGAGGGATCTGGGGGTACATGTCCACAGATCCCTGAAAGTTGCCTCACAGATGGATAGGTTAGTTAAGAAAGCTTATGGGGTGTTAGCTTTCATAAGTCGAGGGATAGAGTTTAAGAGTCGCGATGTAATGATGCAGCTCTATAAAACTCTGGTTAGGCCACACTTGGAGTACTGTGTCCAGTTCTGGTCGCCTCACTATAGGAAGGATGTGGAAGCATTGGAAAGGGTACAGAGGAGATTTACCAGGATGCTGCCTGGTTTAGAAAGTATGCATTATGATCAGAGATTAAGGGAGCTAGGACTTTACTCTTTGGAGAGAAGGAGGATGAGAGGAGACATGATAGAGGCGTACAAGATAATAAGAGGAATAGATAGAGTGGATAGCCAGTGCTTCTTCCCCAGGGCACCACTGCTCAATACAAGAGGACATGGCTTTAAGGTAAGGGGTGGGAAGTTCAAGGGGGATATTAGAAGAAGGTTTTTTAATCAGAGAGTGGTTGGTGCGTGGAATGCACTGCCTGAGTCAGTGGTGGAGGCAGATACACTAGTGAAGTTTAAGAGACTACTAGACAGGTATATGGAGGAATTTAAGGTGGGGGCCTATATGGGAGGCAGGGTTTGAGGGTCGGCACAATATTGTGGGCTGAAGGGCCTGTACTGTGCTGTACTATTCTATGTTCTATATTATGTAAACACTTTGTATTCTGCTTTTGGCCCATATCCCCGAGATGTTTCCTCCCCAGTCCAAATGTATTTTCAAAAGTCCTAATTGTACCCACCTCTGTCACTTCCTCTGGCAGCTTGTTCCACATATCCACCACCCTTGGCAAAAAAGATTTCCCCCAGTTCCCATTTGAATCTTTCCCCTCTCACCTGTGCAGTCTAGTTTTACAGTCCCCTACCCTTGGAAAAAAGGCTCTGACAATCCATTTTATTGGTGCCTCTCATGATATTATTAAACCATCAGGTATAGTTTACAGAATTAGGCCATTTGGCCCTTCGAGTCTTTTCTGCAAACTCTTCCTAACCTCTATAAGGTCTCTCCTCAGCCTCCTACACTCCTTAAAAAAGCACAATTCTCTCCAGAATCTCTTTATAACTCAAGGCTTTCAGTCCTGGTGAATCTATTTCTGTGCCTTTCCCAACTTTTGACATCCTCTTAGCTCGGTGTCTGTCCAAATATGAGCCTCTGAAATATGTGTTTGGAGCTTGCTCCCATCTTACCCAGATTATTCTGGATATGAATCAATCAAACTTCACCTAGATTACACTGAATTCCATGCTAAGATTGCTATTTATTCATGAATTTACAAACTACTGTCCCCTCTGTTAGTTTCTTGTCTGTAGTCCATTTCAGGTGGCTATGCTACTAAAAACAGAATATGTTGGTAAAACTCTGTGGGTCAGGCAGCATCTGCGGAAAGGGACGCTTTCACAGTTTTAGCTATAGGGGCTTGTCCCAACTGAGAAGTGGTTAGTTTAAGTGGCAGGGAAGGTGAAGAAGGTGATTTGGTGTAGCAAGGTGAATGTGAGTAATGGTGTAACCATTACATAGACTGTTACATTGAGATGTCCACAGAGGGACGCTGCTGACTGGCCCATTCCAGGTTGCAGGAGTACATCCTGAAGGATGCTCCGCAAGGACTTGGTGGGGAAGGACCACAGCAGAGGGTTCTTCTGAAGCTGGACAGGGTGAGGAAAGCCCCTCAATTACTATAGTTGTGTCCCATCCCAGGAGGGTAACAGGAGTGCCAACAGTCTTGTTAGTTTTAATGAATATAATCGGATAGTACATCAGGCATTGACTGAATGTAAGAATGAAAAGACATTGCACGGTTTATTCTTGTAAACATTTTTAATATGTTATTATTATTAAAGCCTATTTGATATAAAAATGACATGGACAGTTATATGCCTCTGACTGTGTAACCGTTGCTAATGTATACTGTGTTCTGTTGGCCTATTCTCTTTCCACTGATGCTTCCTGAACTGTTTCCAGCATTTTCCATTTTAATTTCCAATTTCCAATGTTTGTGTTGTTGAGTTCTTACTTCAGATGAGCGTGTTACTCTGCACACAAACTACCCAAGCCCCTAGACCATGGGAGACCCCGTGGTTTCCCCTGCCCCAGGGTACATGGAGAGAGCCGCCAGCCCTCTGCCCATCACACCTGAGCACATCTCAGCTGTCTGAGCAGGGTGGGGTGGAGATGGAGGTGCAGGGGTTGGGGGTTGGTGGTGTGGAAACTGGACTGTTCCTCCATCTCCGGCCACTTGAGGGCTGACTGAAAAGGTAACTGTCTGTAAAAGTTAAGCACTTGACCCAAAACAACACTTTCTTTTCCCCTAAGAGATGCTGCTCGGCCAGCTGAACTCCTTCAGCAGCTTGTTCCTCTAGATTCCAGCGTCTGTAGTCTCTCTGTCTCCAAATACTTTGGCGCTTTTGTTTTTTAAATTAAATTGTTTAATTAATTCTGCTTCTTCTGAAATGATTTTTAAAAGATCTATTTTAAATATTTGTTCAGAAATGTTTCTAAAAAGCCCCTTTGAGAGCCGGGGAGGCCAGCAGGGCTTCAGGGCATGTTGCTGGGGCCCCATTCACACCTGGAGCCCTCCCCACCTCACCGCACACCTGTCGGAGAGCCACTCGAATCCTCCACCTCTGGATCAAGGAGGTGCAGGAGAGCAGGATGGCGGATGGGAGACGGGGCGGGGGCCCATGCTCAGGATGAGCTGTCCCATTAACTCCTGTTCTCCTTGCCTGGATTCCAGCTTTCAGCCCACTCCTGGGGACCTCGGTCTGTGAGGAACCCAACCAAACTCCTCGACTCGGCTCCAGCTGGGTGTTCATCATGCAGTGCAGATGCCTTAATTACAGTTTCTAACTGTCTCATAGATTTCTAATCATCAGTTGATACACCACATTAACTCTTTGGTCCGATCTGGCCTGAAGTTTACTCCAGGGTATCTCCCATTCCTTTTAGAAACCAAGCCGTTCGTTGAGGGTCTCTGCTGGAAGTTGTTGAAGGGTATCGGATACCGTGTCTAGAAACCCTGCAGTCCCTCAATGAACAGGAAGGTCAATCCCAGTGACAATATTTCAAATTTTGCAGCTGTCACGAAGATTGGGTGAGTGGGGTGAACGATGAGATGGGCAACAGCAGATCTCAGGAGGTTACAGACGTACGATGGAAAGGCACGATGTGCGAGGGAGGGGCAGGCAAGAAACAGAGCATCATAGGCAGGAGCAGATTAATGGACAGTCACAGACAGGTTCCTCCCAAAGGACCACAACCCTGCCTCACATACCCGGAGAGCTTTGCTGGCTGAAGTCAGGGCTTTATGCTTTGGCCCTTGGTTGGGTAGCCCATGCCAACAGGTCAAAGGGTTAGAGGCCAGACTAAGAGAGGTCCACCGATCCTCCGGGTTAGGGGGTTCAGCTCAGGGCTAACAAACAGTAAAGAAGGACCCTTGTGCGTCTGCGTGTGACAGTGTTGCGGAGTTTCTGTCCGGGACTTGCTTGACCGACAGTAAACCGCGAGGAGGCCGTTCATGCCAGCAGAGATGGAGGAGCCTCGTTGCTGTCCTAAACACCAGCAGCGTGAGGAGCAAAAGAAGAACAGAGAGGTCTGGAGTGAATGTGTGTAAGTGAGGTTGCTAAGCAGCAGGAATAGGTGGGAAAATGACGCTGGGGGTAGTAACCAGTCATGGCATTAGAAAGGGAAGGGCTAGGTACACATCCTGAGCAGGATGTACACTGGACGGCGGAGGGAACTGGGAGTGGAGACTGTGCAAGGGATGGCCATAATCTTTCAATTCTCCTTTGACACTGGAGCAGAGCTAGAGAACTGCCACGTGGCAAGGAGATCCGGACATGACTAGGAAGCATAGGTTGGTTAAAATTACACAAACATCGGGAAATAGTCACGTAGCTCGCCGAACAGGACTACAGTTTCGGCAAGCAGGTGTGACCTCAGTGAGTGCAATGGTCCTCAGCTGTGCTCCATCACTCCATAAACCCCTGAAACGCGTTCCCCAAAATCCACTACTCTCTGTTTAGGTCCCAATCACTTCTGTTATCTTCAGACTGTTAACTTATGCATATAAATGATCAGAATGTCACAGCCCGGTCACTCCTGCCAACCTTTACACTAAATTTACATTTAACACAACTGAATCACTCACCATCTAAGTCACTCCTGACCATTTATTATTCTCCACACAATCCACCCTAACCCCTCAATTAGACTGCAGTCTGTAATTCACTTCTGCCTTTCTGTTTTTCCACATATTTTCCACTTGAACCCCTCAGTTAGATTCCAAACCATAATTAGATATCCTCTATTCCAAATATAAACCATTCAACCTCTTCAACTGGATTTTAGTCAATAGATTCCAGACTGTTAACCAGACCTGGGTGCCCATTATCCTATACGTGAGTCAGTTGATTCCTTGTTTAGCATCAGGGCTGTAACTAAATTCTGTCTATCTATTATATATTATTTTTAATATTCTGAGTCCCTCCATTAGATTCCACTTTGTAAACTACAGCATCCTGCACTAAAGTGAGCCAAGACTTTTGATTAGATTCCAGAACAGCTCAATTATACTCTGTCTGCACTAATGTAAGAAATATTATTACTACTCAAGGATAAAAAATATGCTGATGTCCAGACTTTCCACTATAATGAGGAGATGAGTGATGTCGAGTGAGACCAGAATTGAGAGTCAGGTGTGAGACTCCAAGGTTAGATCTGCATTGACTCGGACAATACTCCTCTTCAACCTTGTGGCTTATTCTGGTCAAACGGCCTTATTGCATTTGTAAACACCTCACTTTTTTAGGAAGCACTGCAACATTAAAACAACTCGATAAATATGGAATGATAAAATAAATGGAACAGCTGGAATCTAACTCAGTTGTCCTAAACTCGTGACATCGTCAGCTGTGGCATGAATACCACCAGGACCCTGTTGTCTCAGGGCCTCAGGGAGAGAAGTGACACCAGATTCAAGATTTAAGTTCATTTATCACATGCACCGTGAAATGGGTCATTTACGGTAACAACCAACACATCAGAGGGTGGGCAGCGGGCAGCCTGCTGGGGTGGCCACACCTTCCGCTGCCAACATGGCACACCCACAATGCTCGGCAGAATGACACAAAACACAACAAGCAACAATACAAGTCCTTGTCTCTCCTTACCACCTGAGCACGTACACAGCACTCTGACCACAAGACAGTCTCATCCGTCAGCCTCCAGCAAACCAGGAAATGGATACGGATTCAGACACGGGCACAGAAGTTGGGCTTTCCACGATGGCGAAATACCACTGCTGTTTCCAATGAGGGTCACACACACTGAAAGGGCGCAGGTCGAGGTTGTTAAATGAGAAGGGATAGTCACTGTTTATATTACACAGACTGAGTCAGACTCAGATAAGAGTGACTTCTCACCCATGTGCAGGATTCACTAGGACTAAGCAATCACTATTGCACCCACTATGAATCCTTCAACTCCGATGGATGTCACCGGTAGAATGCACTGTGAGTCAGATTTATCGAGATTGAACAGTCACTATTTATCCTCTGTGGTACGATTTGGAATTCCTAGAGGTAACTTCACTATTGACAGCACATAGAGTGAGTCACTTTAAGTTGCTACGACTGCAGCACAGGCAGCAAGTCAGATTCACTGCAAGAGCAATGAAACTATTTATAGTGCTGAGTGTAACGGAGCAGTTTTATCTGATCCTTCAGCATTCATTCGTGAGGATTTGGGCATTGCTGGATGTAACTCTCCAGCCCTAATTGTCCTTGGCAAGGTGATGGCGAGTTGCCCTCCAGAACCATTATAGTTTATACATTCAAAGAGAAACTGCATGGCCAAAGTACTTCATCAGCTGTAAAGTAGTTCTGGAGATTATGAAAGGCAATTGAAAGGCGTTATATGAAGCATGTTTCTTCTTCTTTGATGCACTTAATTTGCTGAAGGTGCTCCCAGAACACCTTCAGGAGGGAGTTTCCAGACTTTAGCGGAGCCATTCGATGACTCTATTAGCGCAGGTAGATGGGATCAGGCGGATGATCAGGTTGGCATTTACTAGATGGGCCGAAAGGCCAATTTCTGTGCCGTAGTACTTTGTGATTCTCAGAAACCGGGATACTTTTCAAGGGTAGGTAGGTAGGTAGAAGGCGGGGAGCGTAGAGGAGGCTGTGTTCCATGTACCTGCAGACTTAGATTTTGTATCTGGTAGAGGATGTGCATCATCATAGTCATAGTCATACTTTATTGATCCCGGGGGAAATTGGTTTTCGTTACAGTTGCACCATAAGTAATAAATAGTAATATGTAAATTATGCCAGTAAATTATGAAATAAGTCCAGGACCAGCCTATTGGCTCAGGGTGTCTGATCCTCCAAGGGTGGAGTTGTAAAGTTTGATGGCCACAGGCAGGAATAACTTCCTATGACGCTCTGTGTTGCATCTCCGTGGAATGAGTCTCTGGCTGAATGTACTCCTGTGCCCACCCAGTACAGTATTACAAGATGGCATGCAACTTGGACAGCATCCTCTTTTCAGACATCACCGCGAGAGAGTCCAGTTCCATCCCCACAACATCACTGGCCTTACGAATGAGTTTGTTGATTCTGTTGGTGTCTGCTACCCTCAGCCTGCTGCCCCAGCACACAACAGCAAACATGATAGCACTGGCCACCACAGACTCGTAGAACATCCTCAGCATCGTCCGGCAGATGTTAAAGGACCTCAGTCTCCTCAGGAAATAGAGACGGCTCTGATCCTTCTTATAGACAGCCTCAGTGTTCTTTGACCAGTCCAGTTTATTGTCAACTCGTATCCCCAGGTATTTGTAATCCTCCACCATGTCCACACTGACCCCCTGGATGGAAACAGGGGTCACCGGTACCTTAGCTCTCCTCAGGTCTACCACCAGCTCCTTAGTCTTTTTCACATTAAGCTGCAGATAATTCTGCTCACACCATGTGACAAAGTTTCCTACCGTAGCCCTGGACTCAGCCTCATCTACCTTGCTGATGCATCCAACTATGGCAGAGTCATCAGAAAACTTCTGAAGATGACAAGACTCTGTGCAGTAGTTGAAGTCCGAGGTGTAAATGGTGACGAGAAGGGGAGACAAGACAGAGCCAAAGCTTTGAAGAAGCATTCAAGCCACAGTTCTTCCAGCACTTTGTGTGTTAGACCAGATTTCTAGCACCTGCACTCTCCTGTGACACCATGTTTGCCAGTGGAGGAGGACCTGCCAGCTAAATGGACGGTTTCTGCCTGGATGGTATTTAGCGTTGTAGAGTCACGTGACATGAAAGCAAGCCTTTCTGTCCACCACGTGTGTGCTGACCATCGAGCATCCATTTTCACAATAATCCCACCTCAACCCATTTCAATCTCCCTACAATCCTATCAGCTCCCTCCCGATTCTACCAATGATCGATGCACTAGGGACAATATACAGTGGCCAAATATCTTATCAACCCACATGTTTTTGGGATGTGGGTGGAAAGTAGAACTTGTGGAAGAAACCATTATAGTCACAGGGAGAAGACACAAAGTCCACACAGAACGTCAGAAGCCGGGATTCTAGCTGGGTTGCTGGACGTATGAAGCAGCATTTCTACTTTCTGCACAGTGTTGCAAGTGTTGTTATTCCAAGCAAGCAAAGAGCATTCCACACACCTCGCGTATATCTCATCGAGGTGGAAAGGCAGGAGATGAGTGACCGATTAAGAAGATCTAACCTCTATCCTGTTCTTACAGCCACAATTTTGAAAGCAACAAACAAAATGTTGGAGGAACTCAGCAGGTCAGGCAGCGTCTGTGGAGGGAAATGGGCAGACAATGTTTCAAGCTCAGACCCTTCATCCGGGCTGGATGCAGGATTTCCACCTAAAACATTGGGCACTCATCTCAATACCAAGGGAAGTGGGAAGATCCTGTTGGAATGGATGCTCAGTATCTAACACGTGAATGATCTAGATGGTACTTGCCACTCGCCAGCTCAAAGTCAAAGTACGAGGGGTGATTGATAAGTTTGTGGCCTAAGGTAGAAGGAGATGAGTTATTAACTTCAAACTTTCTGCATTTTCACTCAAAGAGTTGAACTGCAAGTGTATGTAACGAGAGCTGTATAACTCATCTCCTTCTACCTTAGGCCACGAATTTATCAATCGGCCCTGCTGTGGACCACTTGGAGGTCCAAGACGCTCTCGTTACATGCACGTGCAGTTCAGCTCTCTGAGTGATAATGCTGAAAGCTTGAAGTGAATAGGTCATCTCCTTCTACCTTAGGCCACGAACTTATCAATCACCCCTGCTGTGGACCACTTCTGCAATGACGAGATCCGTATGCTCCACGACCGCTGGACTAAGTATGTACATGTAGGAGGGGACTACGTTGAAAAATAAATGTGCTAGGTTTTCTAAAATTGACTCGTTCTACCCTAGGCCATGAACTTATCAATCACCCCTCGTAAATTTATTTTCAAAGTACGTACACGTCACCACATGCTACCTCGAGATTCATTTTCCTGCAGGTATTTACAGGAAAATGAAGAATTACAATATAATCACGGTTGTAAGGTAATAACTGTTCCTAAAACTGATGGTGGGACTTAAGGGTTCTGTACCTTGTGCCTGCTGGCAGAAGCAAGAAGAGAATGTGATGGGGGTACAAGTGTTTTCCTGTGGCAGTGCTCCTGGTAAATGTTCTCAGTGCTGGGGAGGGCTTTGCCTGTGGTGGACTGGACTGGATCCACCATGTTCTGTAGACTTTTCTGTTCCCGACATTGGTGTTCCCGTATCAGGTGATGATTACTCTTCACTGTGCATGTATAGAAGTTTGTCGAAACTCATGCCTGGACATTGTCCCGTTAATGTTGCCCATGGCAAACGTTACACAGACTGATCGATTGTGTATGGCTCAGAACACTTCCCAATTATCAGCAAACTTATCATTTCTGGCCTTACCTTTGGAGGGCGGACATATGACGCAGCTGCTGGAGATGGTGAAGACTAGACTGCTGTCTCTAGGGATTCCTGCAGTGATATCCTGGGGTCAGGATGGATGGTTCCCAACAGCGATAAGCTGAAAGGCTCAACAGATGAGAGGTGTCACTACTGCTTATGTTGGGGTACGCCGTATTGATGGCAAAGAATCAATGTTAACTACACATTCCTCCTGCTGCCCATGATAATTGACTTCTTCAAGCTTTCTCTCACTCTGCTCTTCTCAAATCATTTCAGATCAGTGACTGCAGAACCTCACTGTCTCCACACTACCACCATGTCTGCAGCTTCACCTGCTCTGCCAAGGCACACTTCACACCAGAAGACAGAGGGTGGGGGTTGAAGGGACTCATTCCAACTGGAGGTCTATGATTAGTGGAGTTACACAGGGATCTGTATAGGGCCCTCTGCTGTTCGTGATGTATATAAGTGACCTGGATGAAAATGTAGATGGGTGAGTTAGCACATTTGTGGATGATACCAAGATTGGAGGAGTTGTGGAGAGTGTAGAAGACTGGCAAAGAGTACAGCATGATGTAGATCAGTTACAGATATGGGCTGAGAAACGGCAGACGGATTTTAACCTAGATAAATATGAGGTGTTGCTCTTTGGTAAGGCAAATGCAAGGAGACAGTACATTGTTAAGAACCAGAATCAGATTCAGGTTTATTATCATCGGCATATGTCATGAAATTTGTTAACTTAGCAGCAGCAATACATGATAAAATAGAGAAAAAAAATAAGGAAATCAATTACTGTGAGTATACATTATATGTATATTAAAGATTTAATATAGTGCAAAAACAGAAATAATATTTATTTTAAAAAGTGAGGTACTGTTCATAGGTTCAATGTACAGTACATTCAGGAATCGGCTGGCAGAGATGAAGAAACTGTTCCTGAATTGCTGAGTGTGTGTCTTCAGGCTTCTGTACCTCCTCCCTGACAGTAACAATGAGAAGAAGGCATGCCCTGGCTGATGTGGGTTGGGGGGGGGGTCTTTAAAATTGGACATTACTTCTCCGAGGCACAGCTCCTTGAAGATGTCTTGGATACTACGGAGGCCAGTACCCATGATGAAACTGACTAATTCTACAATTTTCTGTAACTTTTCTTGGTCCTGTGCAGTAACCACACCCCCACCTCCCATCCCAGAGAGCGATGCAGCCTGTCAGAATGCTCTCAATGGTAGATCTATAGAAGTTTTCGAGCATTTTGGGTGATAAACCAAATCTCTTCAAACTCCTAATGAAGTGTAGCTGCTGTCTTGCCTTCTTTATAGCTGCATCAATAAGTTGGGAGCAGGTTAGATTTTCAGAGATCTTGACACCCAGGAACTTGAAATTGCTCACTCTCTCCACTTCTGATCCCTCTATGAGGATTGGTATGTGTTCCTTTGTCTTACCCTTCCTGAAGTCCACAATCAGCTCTTTCATCTTACTGATGTTGAGTGCCAGGTTGTTGCTGTGACACCACTCCACTAGATGGCCTATCTCGCTCCTGTACACCCTCTCGTCTCCATCTGAGATTCTTCCAACAATGCTTGTTTCATCAGCAAATTTATAGATGGTATTTGACCTATGCCTAGCCACACAGTATAGAGAGAGTAGAGCAGTGGGGCTAAACACACGTCGTTGAGATGTGCCAGTGTCAGCTAGGATTAGATTAGATTAGACTATGAGGACACACAGTCCTCTTTTATTGTCATTTAGTTAGAACAGTGCAAAGCAATACCATAATTTGATAATGGGCACGGTAAAAATATCAGCAGTCCGCACAGATTATGGTCTTCTGGTTAGGAAGTCGAGGGTTCATTTCCAGAGGGAGGTACAGACGCCCAGGTTCTGCAATTCTCAGTCAGACCTGATTAGGGCAAGGTCCTTAACAGTGTTGCTGAGCAGGGAGATCTTGGGATCCAAGTTCATAGCTCCTTGAAAGTGTCTGCACAGATCGATCAGGTGGTTAAGAAGGTTTATGGAATGCTTGCCTTTATTCGTCGAGACATTGAGTTCAAACGTCAAGAGGTTATGTTGCAATTTTATAAAACTCTGGTTAGGCTGTATATGGGGCATTGCATACAGTCCTGGTCGCCCCATTAGAGGAAAATGTTGAGGCTTTGGAGAGGGTGCAGAAGAGGTTTACCAGGATGCTGCCTGGTTTAGAGGGCATGTGCTATCACGAGACGTTGGATAAACTTGTGTTGCTTTCTTTGGACCGGTGGAGGCTGAGAGGAGATCTGATAGAGGTTTATAGGGTTATGCGAGGCATCAATAGATTGGACAGAGAGTATCGGTTTCCTAGGGCATGCATTGAAGGTGAGAGAGGGTAGGCTAACGGGGGATAGGAGGGGTAAGTTTTTTAACTCAGAGTGGTGGATGCCTGGGACGTGCTGCCTGGTATGGTGGTAGAGGAAAATACATCAGAGGCTTTTAGGAGATGTTTGGAGAGGCACATGGATGTAAGGAAGATGGAGGGATATAGACATGGTGTAGGTAGAAGGAACTAGTGTTTGGGTGTTTCTATTTGCTTTTTAGCTGGTTTGGCACAACACTGTGGGCCGAATGGCCTGTTCCTGTGTTGTACTGTGGTCAATGTTCTATGAATCTATCCAATCAGGCTCCATCCTTGCAAACGTCCAGGTGTGGCCCTTGTGCTGGTGTCATCACAGTGTGAACCTCCCACTTCTCGGCTTCTCTGAAGCCTTTGATGTGGTCAATAACCCATGCTCTTTAAAAAGGGAGGGAGGGCTTATTAGCCTGCCTTCGGTGGTCGGCAAGATGTTAGAGTCCAATATTAAGGATGAGGTTTCAGGGTGCTTGGAGACACATGATAAGATAGGCCAAAGTCAGCATGGTTTCCAAAAAGGGAAGCCTTACCTGAGAAATCTATTGGAATTCTTTGATGAAACAAACCAAGCAGGATAGACAAGGGAGACTCAGTGGATTGCGTTTGCTTGGATTTTTAGAAGGCCTTTAACAAGGAGTCACACATGAGACATGTGTGGCACCTTGCTTAACAAAATAAGAGCCTATGATATTACAAGAAAGATACTAGCATGGATAAAAGATTGGCTGACTGACAGGAGGCAAAGTGTGGAAAAAAGGGGCCTTTTCTGGCTGGCTATCAGTGACTCGTGATGTTTTGCAGGAACTGGTGTTAGAACCACTTCTTTTCACATTAAATATTAATGAATTGGATGATGGAATTGATGGCTTTGTGGCCAAGGTTGCGGATGACACAAAGGTAGGCGGAAGGGTTGGTAGTGTTGAGGAAGCAGGAAGTCTGTAGAAAGAATTGGACAGATTAGAAGAATGGGCAAAAAGTGGCAGATGGAATGAAAAGCGTAGGGAAATGTATGGTCATGCATTTTGGCAGAAGGAATAAAGGCCGAGACTGTTTTCCAAGTGGAGAACCAAATCATTAATTGGAGGCTCAAAGGGACTTGGGAGGCCTAGTGCAGGATTCCCTAAGGGTTAACTTGCAGGTTAAGTGGTAAGGAAAGCAAACGCAATGTTAGCATACAGTTTGAGAGGACTAGAATATAAAAGCAAGGATGTAATGCCAGGACTCTATAAGGCATTGGTCAGAGCACATTTTAAGTATTGTAGGCAGTTTTGGAACTGTTATCTAGGAAGAGATATGTCAGAGAGGTTCCAGAGGAGGCTCGTGAGAATGATCCTGGAAGTACACGATTTAGGGCTTGATGGCTCTGGAGTTTAGAAGAATGGGGAGGGGGTGTTGTGTCAAATCTCACTGAAACCGAATGAATATTGAAAGGTGTGGAGAGGATGTGTCCAGTAACAGGGCACAGCCTCAGGATAGAAAGATATCCCTTTAAAACAGAGAGGCGGAGGAATTTCTTTAGCCAAAGGGTGATGAATCTGTGGAATTCTTTACCACAGTCAGCCGTGAAGGCCAAATCATTGGGTATGTCTAAAACAGAGGCTGATAGCTTCTTTATTAGTCAGGGCATCAACGTTTATGGGGAGAAGGCAGGAGACCGGGGTTGACAGACAAAATAAATCAGTCATGATGGAATGGCAGAGCAGTCTTGATGGGCTGAATGGCCTAATTCTGCTCTTATGTCTTCTGGTCTCTGCTGCCTCCCTTTCCCTCAGCTCCTCTTTAAACTCTCATTCCTTGGTGTCAATTGTGTTCGAATCTGACTCCCCCCCCACCCCCCAAGCATTCTTGGACTTTTTTATATTAATTGGGGCAGGAGGAGCTAATTTTCATGCTCCAAAGTTCTCCTGCAGCTTCCTGAATTCTCCAGTATAGACACATCTTGGAGACCTCCACATGGGCCCCCACTCTTTCAGGATGGGCAGTTTCCTTGGGAAGTTGTAACAGAGAAGCTTCATCCACGAGCACTTTGGAGCATGAGCGCATCATCGAAGAACAAACTAATGGACTGCACTGCCTACATTGGGATGCTCTGGTTGTGATCAGCAGCAGACCCAGCACAGACCTGGGACTGATCCTGAGGAAATACTCAGCGGCATACCGAGTCAATAGGTGCCTGCTCCTGAGCATCTGGAATCATTAACGTCTGCTGATTCAGGGCCAACTAGTCCGAGAATGTACCCACAATATTTATTGACTAAATAGATTTTACACTACTATTGCACTGTAATACACTTTCCATTTAAAAATTAGTCTTAAGAGTATACACAGAAAATACAATACAATCTTTCTTTATACTCATTATACCATCACATCACCAGTTCTACACTCTCTGGTCACTACTCAGTACACCTGTGCACCTGCTCATTAATGCAAATATCCAGTCAGCCAATCATGTGGCTGCAAATCCATGCGTGCACGGTCAAGAGGTTCATTTGCAGTTCAGACCAAGCTCCACAATGGGGAAGAAATGTGATTTAAGTGACTTTGACCATGGAATGGTTATTGGTGCCAGATGGGGTGGTTTGAGTATCTCAGAAACTGCTGATCTCCTGGGATTTTCATTCACGACAGTCTCTAGAGTCTACAGGGAATGGGTGCAAGAAAAAAAAAGCACCCAGTGCACAGCAGTTCTGTGGGCAAATACACCTTGTTAATGAGAGAGGTCAGAGGAGAACAGCCAGACTGGTTCAAGCTGACAGTAACTCTAATAATCATGTGTTACAACAGTGATATGCAGAAAAGAATCTCTGAATGCATAATATATCGAACCTGGATGACAGCAGCAGACTGCAAACATAGAATCAGTGGCCTCTTTATTAGACCATAACACATAGGAGCAGAATTAGGCCATTCAGCCCATCAAATTTCATCATGGTTGACTTAGTGTCCCTCTTAACTGCATTCCTCCGCCTTCTTCCCATAACATAGGATTCCCTGACTCATCAAGAACCTGTCAACCTCTGTTTTAAGTACACCCAATAACTTGGCCTCCACAGCCATTTGTAGCAATGAAGTCCACAGACTCACCAACCTCTGGCTAAACAAATTCCTCATCTCTGTTCTAAATGGACTTCCCTCTATTCTGAGGCTGTGCCCTCTGATCATAGATTCATCCACTATTGGAGGCATCCTCTCCGTATCCACTCTGTCTAGGCATTTCACTATTCAATACGATGTATTGAGATCCCCCCTCATTCTTCTGAACATCAAGCAGCACAGGCTGGGAGCCATAAAATGCTCCTCATGCGCTAACCCTTTCCCTTCCAGAATCCTTCTCATAAACCTCCTCTGGGCCGTCTTCAATGCCAGCACATCATTTTTATATAACGGGCTCAAAACTGCTCACAATACTCACTGTGGTCTGATATCCATGCTCACCTCTCTTTTACTCTTTAGATATCTGAAAAAAACCTTTGGTATCATTTTTTATTTTTTTGGCTAGCTTACCTTTGTATTTCATCTCGTCTGTCTTGATGGCTTTTTAGTTACCTTCTGTTAGTTTTTAAAAGCATCCTAATCCTCTGACTTCTCACTAATTTTTGCTATATTATATGCCCTCTCTTCTGCTTTTATGTTGTCTTTGACTTCCTTTGTGAGCCATCCTCCCTTCAGAGCACTTTTCTTCAGGATGTATCCATCCTGTGCTTTCTGAAATGCTACCAGAAACCCCAGCCATTGCTGTCCTACCACCATCCCCACTAGTATCCACTTCCAATCAGCTTTGGCCAGCTCCTCTCTCATGCATCTGTAATTCCCTTTACCCCACTGTAATACTGATACATCTGTCAGGTGAATTCTATCATATTATGATCACTGCCTCCTAAGAGTTCCTTTACCTTAAGCTCCCTAATCCAGTCTGGTTTATTACACAACACAAAATCCAGAACCACAAGATGTTCTAAAATGCCATCTCATGGACGTTCTACGAATTCCCCCTTTTGGGATCTAGCACCAACCGGATTTTCCCAATCTCCGTGCATATTGAAATCCCTCATGATTATCATAACATGGACTTCTCACACGCCTTTTCTATTTCATATTGTAATTTGATACAATATGTTAAACTACCCCCAACTATGATCTTCTTTCAGCCTTGACTCAGTGACGCCCACAATGTCATACCTGCGAACCTTTAATTGCGCTACAAGATCATCCACTTTATTTTGTATTTTTAAATATTCTTTTTATTTTTTATTCCATATACTGCATGCATTTTAATATAACACTTGTATTCCTCACCCTTTTTAATTTTGCCCCTCCCTTGTTACACTTCAACTCATCCCACTGACTGCAATTTTGCCCAGTCATCCTGCCTGTCCTTCCTCACAGTCTCACTCCACACTGCATCCACTGCTCCATCCTCAGCTCTATCATTCTGCTCTCCATCCCCCTGCCAAATTAGTTTAAACAGCTCTAGCAAACCTGCCTGCAAGGATGAAAGGATTTTCAGGTCTAACCCATCTTTTTTGTGCGCATCATCCCTTCCCCAGAAGAGATGACCAATGATCCGGAAATCTGAAACCATCAGTTCTTCAGCCATGCATTCACCTGCAAAAATCATTCTATTCTTCCCTCGCTGGTGCACAGGCAGCAATCCAGAGATTACTACCATTGAGGTTCTGCTTTGCGGCTTTCTACCTATATTCTCTCATCAGGGCCTCATTCCTGACAGGTCCCTCTTGCTTTTTAAAACTGGTGCGCAACGCTCAGAGAGAACTGTCTCCAACTCTCTCCGCGATCTCCTGCAAGTTCCAACAGGTCCCTCTCCAGTGTAGGAGGAACTGTACCAAAAAAAGTGCCACTCAGTGCATTTACAATGCCACAGAGATTAAAGAGATTTTAAAGATGAGCTTTATTTGTCACAGGTCCATCGGAACATACAGTGAAATGCGTTGTTTGTAACAAATCAAATCAGCGAGGATTGTGCTGGATAGCCTGCTGGTGTCGCTATGCTTTCAGCGCCAGTGTAGCCTGCCCACAACTGGCTGACCATAACCCGTTTGTCTGGAATGTGGGAGGAAACTGGAGCCCCCAGAGGAAACTCATGTGGTCATGGGGAGAAGATACACAGACAAAGCCTGATCTCACAGCTGGCACTGTAATAAGACTATAAGACATAGGAGCAGAATTAGGCCATTTGGCCCATCGAGTCTGCTCCGTCAATCAATCATGGCTGATCCTTTCTTTTCCTCCTCCTCAATCCCAGTTCCCGGCCTTCTCCCCGTAACCTTTGATGCCATGTCCAATCAAGAACCTATCAACCTCTGCCCTAAATACGTAAAACAACTTGGCCTCCACAGCTGCGCGTGGCAACAAATTCCACAAATTCACCACCCTCTGGCGAAGGAAATTACTCCACATAATTATGATACTGTGATACTGCACTGCTAATGTTTTCTCTTTAGATTACACACTCATGGAAACACCTGAAAAGATGGCACAGGCCCTCTGTGTCCGTGACCAACCCGCAAACCCCTTCAGCGAATCCCTCAGCACAGAATTTAATGCAGAAAGCCTCATGGCCAAGTCAGTTGAGCTCAGAAACTGAGTCAAGGCATTGATTTTTGATGTTATTGCAATCATGGAAATGATGTTGAGTAAAGGGAAGTGCTATGTTTGTTCTTAAAAAAGACAAACTGTGTGTAAAAGAACTAGCACATCTTTTTTATTTACAGTAGATGGGTCTCGCTTGACAGAAGCACATGTGACCAGCTCCCCCATGTCACTTCTGGTTCCGGGTTGACCAGCCCGCATGGTGTACTGGGAAATGAAGTTCTTTTTTATGTTCACACATAATAACGCAGGACCGTCAGTTTAATGTTCCAGGGCATAGATGTTTCAGGTGTGACATAGTGATGGCAAAAGAGGAGGGAAAGTCACAGAGCTGATTAGGGAAGGTGTTGCTGTAAAAGGGAAAGATGAAATCCTGGAGAAATTGTCTAATGAGGCCACAAGGGTGCAATTTAAACATAGAACATAGAATAGTACAGCACAGTACAGGTCCTTCGGCCCACAATGTTGTGCCGACCCTCAAATCCTGCCTCCCATATAAGCCCCCACCTTAGATTCCTCCATATACCTGTCTAGTAGTCTCTTAAACTTCACTAGTGTATCTGCCTCCACCACTGACTCAGGCAGTGCATTCCACACACCAACCACTCTCTGAGTAAAAAACCTTCCTCTAATATCCCCTTTGAATTTCCCACCCCTTACCTTAAAGCCATATCCTCTTGTATTGAGCAGTGGTGCCCTGGGGAAGAGGCACTGGCTATCCACTCTATCTATTCCTCTTATTATCTTGTACACCTCTATCAAGTCTCTTCTCATCCTCCTTCTCTCCAAAGAGTAAAGCCCTAGCTCCTTTAATCTCTGATTTTAATGCATACTTTCTAAACCAGGCAGCATCCTGGTAAATCTCCTCTGTACCCTTTCCAATGCTTCCACATCCTTCTTATAGTGAGGTGACCAGAACTGGACACAATATTCCAAGTGTGGCCTAACCAGAGTTTTAGGACTAAAAGAGGAGCAATCACTTTGTTAGGTTATATTACAGTCACTGGGAATTAGAGGAACAGAAATATCTAACTCCAATAGGGGTATTTTAACTTTCCCAATATTCACTGGGATTGCTTTAGTACATCCAAGATAGTTTTTTTGAGGCAATGTACTGACAATGTCCTACCAGAGAAGGGACTGCACTGGCCTCATTTTTTAGGAAACAAAACCAGGGAATTGGAATTGTTGACTGGAGACCACTTTGAAAACTGTGGCCACAATTCTGCGTGTTTCAAGGTAGTTTGTGAAATGGAAAAGACTGATTCTCAAGGTAAGGCTTTGAATTGTGGAGAGGCTGCTTTCAGCAGTACGAGAGAGGTCCTGACAAAAATCGACTGGGGTAGATGCTTCGCAGTCAAGACAACAGCTGACTTTTTAAAGAGTGTTAGTAAGAGTTCAGAGTCAGCATGTTCCAGTAAGAGCGAAAGGAAAAGATGGAAAGATGAAGGAACCTTCAATGACAAAGTTTATCAAAGCTCGGATCAGGAAAAACAAGGAAGCAAATGAAAACTAAAATAAAGTGCCCCCCCCACCCCGAGGAATATAAAGAAGGGTATTCAAAATGGAAATTAGGAGGGCAAAAATAGTTCATGAAATATCCTTGACTAGTAAATTTATGGAGAATCTTCAGTCATTCTATAAGTACATTAGGAGTAAGAAGGTAGTTAGAGTAAGAGTGGGGTCTCTTAGTGATCAAAGGAATAATCCATGTATGGAGCCAGAGGAAATGGGTGAGGTCCTAAATGAATACTTCTTATCTGTACTCACTAAGGAGAGGAACATGGAGGATATTGAGTTATGGGAGGAGTCCACTGATTGTCTAATGTATGTAGATATGAGGAAAGTGACAATGTTCGATGCCTTGGAACATATAACGATGGAAAAGTCCCCAGGGATGAGACTTATCGCAGAATTCCACCAGGAGTGAGGGAAGGACCATGACAGAGATTTTTGCGCCTTCATTAACCACAGGTGAGGTACTAGATGACTGGGAGTAACTAATCGTGTTCCTTTATTTAACTGAGCCTTGTGTCAATGGTAGGGAAATTATTGGAGAAAACCCTTAGGGACAGGATTCAGATACCTTTGGGAAGGCAGGGGCTGATCAGGGACAGTCAGAAGGGGTTTGTACCATATAGTCATAGACTCCTAGAGCATTACAACACAGAAACAGGCCCTTCAGCCTATCTAGTCTGTGCCTAGCCCCATTGACCTGCACCTGGCCCATAGATAGTGTGGGAGAGATCCTACCTCTTTAATAGGACTCCTATCATTAATAGAAAACAAAGGAAATCAATCAAAACACAGTGGTCTACATGGAGTTTAGTCAGGCATTTGACAAGAATCCACATGGTAGCTGGCCCAGAAAGTCAAGACACATTGAATCCTATGCTAGCTGGCTTCTTCCACCCGAAATTGGCTTGGTGATAGGTGGTCGTGCAAGAATCTTTTTCGGATTAGGAGTCTGAGACCAATGATGTACCACAGGGATTGGTGTTGGGACCCTTTTACGTGAATCATTTGGATGTCAATGTAGGAAGTATGATTAGCAAGCTTGCAGACAATATGAAAACTATTGGTGTTGTGTATGGGGAGGGAGGTTCTCCAAGGGCACAGCGTGATATGGATCAGGTGGAAAGTTGGGCAGAGTGATATTAGGTGGAATTTAATCCCAGTAAGTGTGAGGAAATGCTTTCTGCAAAAATCAAATAGGTGTAGGACATACACAGTAAGTGGTCAGCGTGAAGGAATATTGATGAACCCAGAGTCCAAGTCTGAAAGTGCTAACAGGTGTTGAAAGGGTGGTGAAGAAGTCAAATGGCGAGCTTGCCTTCATAGGTCGGGGCACAGGATATAAGAGTTCAGAACGGGCTGCCTGTAGAAGAGGTGGACGTAGGGTTGATTTCAACATTTAAGGGAAGTTGGCATAGTACATGAGTGGGAGGGGTGTGGAGGTCTATGGTTGGGTTGATGAGACCAAGCAAAGTAACAGTTTGGCATAGACTGGATGTGCCAAAGGGCCTGGTGTGTGGTGTAGTGTTTTTCTGATTGTGTTATGTTATGACTTTAGAAAACACTGGTTTGTCTCTTCCCAGGATGCTTGCCAAAGGGCCTGGTGTGTGGTGTAGTGTTTTTCTGATTGTGTTATGTTACGACTTTAGAAAACACTGGTTTGTCTCTTCCCAGGATGCCAGATGATGGGCACATGTCCACGGAAGACAAAATGGGGAAACACTACCAGTGATTGGAACCTATAACACTGTGACTACTTAGACTGAACAACTCTACATAGGACATAAAACACCACAAGCCTTTTGGTCTGCCGACCTTTTAGCCTACTCCAAGATCAACCTGATGCTTTCCACCCACCCAGCCCTCTATTTCCCTTTCTTCTCTGTGCCTCTCTAAGAGTCTCCTAACTCTCCATAAAGTATCTGCCTACACCACCACCATACCACTCTCTGTGTAAAAAGCCTGCCCCTGTAGCATCCTCCACCTAAAATGATGCCCTCTCATATTAGCCATCCCCACCATGGAGAAAAGGCACTAACTGACCACTTGATCTATGCATTTTATCACCTTGTGTACCTCAGCCAAGTCAGCTCTCATCCTCCTTCGTTCCAATGTGAAAAGCCTTAACTTTCTCGACCCGCCTTCATAAGACATGTTCCCTAATCCAGGCAGCATCCTGTTGAACCTCCTCCGCGTCTGCTTGAAAACTTTCACGTCCTCCCTATAATGAGATGACCAGAACTGTGCACAATACTCCAAGTGTGATCCAAACAGAGTTTTGTAGATCTGCAACAACATTCACGGCTCTTGAACTCAAGCCCCTGGCCAATGAAGGCCAACACACCATAAGCCTTCTTAACCACCGTGTCAACGTACACAGCAACTTTGATGGATCTATGGATGTAAACAGATCCAAGCGCTGTAGTTTTTATATTTATATATACTATATTTTCTATGAATAAAGCTTAGTTTTTAAATAAAAGAAATTTGTACGTGTGACAATAATAAACTAATTACCTGTTTCTGCTCGTTCACACCTGACAACAACTCTCTCGTTTAGCTGTTCTTCCCAATTGGGACCTGAAGGTTGATCTTCAAAAACGCACCGAACCCAGCAGCTATTCCTATCATCCGTGACAAGCTGCAGCCACCAAGTGGCCAAGCCACACATTATGGAAGGTGTGCTCTCTCATCACAAGGACACAAGGAACCAGGAGCAGGAGTAGGCCACTCGGCCCCTCAATCCTGCCCGCTTTTCAATCATGACTGCTGTACCCCTGACCTCCTCACCTGTGCCAGATCCCCATTCCCCTCAATTCCACAATCCATCAGAAAAGCTCTCTCCTCCCTAAATACCCTGTCCTCAACTGTCCGGGGGTAACACCAGGAATCTAGTGCTCAGGGATGCATCAGTGTGAGATGGCTTGAAAACCTGGGCCTCTGCACCTCCCTTTCCAACTGGATCCTCAATTTCCTCATCAGAAGACCACAGTCAGTGTGGATCAGTAATGACATCTTCTCCTCACTGACAATCAACACAGACGCATCTCAAGGAAGTATTCTTTGCCCAGTGCTCTACTCTGTCTAAACTCATGACTGTGTGATGAGGCACAGCCTAAATGCCATCTATAAAATCACTGATAACACCACTGTTCTTGGCAGGATCACAAATAGAGACGAGGAAGTGTAGAGGAGCGAGGTGATCGGCTGGTTCCATTGTGTCACAACAACTCGCATTCAGTGTCAGTATGGCCAAGGAATTGATTATGAACTTCATGAAGGGGAGGTCAGGATAACACATAACAGTTCTCATCGAGGGGACAGCAGCTTCAAGTTCCTGGACATCAACATCCCTGTGGATCCATCCCGGCCCCAATATGTTGACACAATCATTGCTACTGTAGGAAACTTTGTCACATGGTGTGAGCAGAATTATCTGCAGCTTAATGTGAAGAAGACTAAGGAGCTGGTGGTAGACCTGAGGAGAGCTAAGGTACCGGTGACCCCTGTTTCCATCCAGGGGGTCAGTGTGGACATGGTGGAGGATTACAAATACCTGGGGATATGAATTGACAATAAACTGGACTGGTCAAAGAACACTGAGGCTGTCTACAAGAAGGGTCAGAGTCATCTCTATTTCCTCAGGAGACTGAGGTCCTTTAACATTTGCCGGACGATGCTGAGGATGATCTATGAGTCTGTGGTGGCCAGTGCTATCATGTTTGCTGTTGTGTGCTGGGGCAGCAGGCTGAGGGTAGCAGACACCAACAGAATCAACAAAATCATTCGTAAGGCCAGTGATGTTGTGGGGATGGAACTGGACACTCTCACGCTGGTGTCTGAAAAGAGGATGCTGTCTAAGTTGCATGCCATCTTGGTCAATGTCTCCCATCCACTACATAATGTACTGGGTGGGCACAGGAGTACATTCAGCCAGAGACTCATTCCACCGAGATGCAACATTGAGCATCATAGGAAGTCATTCCTGCCTGTGGCCATCAAACTTTACAACTCCTCCCTTGGAGGGTCAGACATCCTGAGCCAATAGGCTGGTCCTGGACTTATTTCATAATTTACTGGCATAACTTACATATTACTATTTAACTATTTATGGTTCTATTACTATTTTTTATGGTGAAACTGTAATGAAAACCAATTTCCTCCGGGATTAATAAAGTATGACTATGACTATGAAGAAGGCACACCAGCAGCAAACTTCATTCCGTGTTTGAAGAGATTTGGTACCCCACCAAAGGCTCTAGGAAAATCCCATGGACGTATCACTGAAATAGCCTGACTGGTTGTATGGAGGGGCCATTGCACAGGATCGAAAGGGGCTGAAGAGGGTTGCAGGTTCAATCTGCTCTTTCACAGGCACAACCCTCCCCATCAAAGACATCCTCAAAAGGTGGTGCCATAAGAAGATGGATCCCTGTATTTAGGGCATGTTCTCATCTCGTTACTACCATCAGGGATGAGGTACAGGAGCTTGAAGACCCACACTCAATGTTTTAGGAATAAGTTTCTCTCCTTAACCATCGGATTTCTGAACAGTCCCTGAACTCAAGCACTACCTTGTTATTCGTCTTCTGGATTTTTTGCAAACTTATAGTAATTTTATGTCCCTGCACTGCACTGGTGCTGCGAAACAACAGGTTTCACGATGTGTGTCGGTAATAAACTTGATGCAGATTCTGACAGAAGGTGGAACGCTGGGCTCAATTCAGTGGAGCAATCTTCTTCACCAAGGCCGAGTCATGTGGACTCTGTAATGAGTCCAGCAGAAACCATTCAGAGTGCTAAAGGCAGGAAGCCTTGGGGTTACACAGACGGAAAGGGCAGGGGTTAGTGGGAGACAGCCAGCATCAGAGTGGTCTGTAAAGAATTGTTACAGGTACAGAGACTTGAAGAAAGGTCTCAGCCTGAAACCTATTTTACGTGTATTACAGTTACCATAAGTTATTTAAAAGACTTTTTGGCAGGTACATGAATAGGAAAGGTTCGGCAAGATATAGACCAAATGCAGGTGAATGGAACCTGCTCAGGTAAGCACCTTGGTCTACATGGATGAGTTGGGCCAGGGGGCCTTTTTCCATGCTGTATAATTCTGTAAATCTGCGACAAACACCTCTCACAAAGATGCAAGCCCTTGAAGAAGCCAGCAGCCGAAAGAGGCAATGTCTCCTGCAGAGCTCAGAGCAAACGCACCGGATAGTAGTCGTAGCAGAGGGTGAAGGGAGTGGGGAAGAACACTCCATGCATTTACTGCATCCCCGAAGAGAACAATAAGCAAAATGCTTTAACAACCAGTGAGGGAGAAAGCATTACCAGGCTCTCTGTCCCAGCGTGTTCAGCTGGAATGGACAAAGCAGTGTTGGGCACCGGTTTCGCAGACACAGCTGAAGTGACAAGGAAAGGCAGGAACCACTGGGCCCGCCAACATTTAGTAGTTATGGAATATGGATTTGATCCTGGGTTAAACTGGAAGGGGCCGTACAGTCAGAGGTGATATACTTCTCAAAGAATTCCAGAAGAAGGGATGAGGAGGTTTGTCAGCACAAGCGAAGTGTTGTGGCTGCTGCTGATGGTCAGGTGGGCTGGGATAGTTTGGTGGGGGGGGTGGGGTCTCTGGCTGACAGAAACCGGCCGCTCTGTGTTGTAGCTGCAACTGGAATGAGTTAACTGTAGGGTCAGTGGCCGCAGTGAGATGACCAGGGCTTCCGGCAGCTCCTGATGGATGGTCTCAAGGCTCACAGTACCATCCCAATGATCCCTCTCAACGATGAGCAGTCACGGGCCAGACAACCCCAGCAGGCAGGTGAATGCAGTATTTCTTCCAGAGGTTCTGAGCACAGCCTTGAACCTTGTCTCTCCCCACCCTGAAATCGACCCCTGGGTCAGAGGTCGGAATGAAGTATCATTTCAGGAGTCTGTCATTGCGACTGTGACTGGCCTAGTCTGCCCAACACAGGCAAAGGAGTGTAACAAGCACCTCAGAGCTGGGGGTGTATTGGTAGTTGTTTTGCTTCACTATTGTTACGTGCACCAAGACACAGCGAAAAGCTTTTCTTGCATGCTGTTCATGCAGATCAAATCATTACACAGTCCATTGCGCTAGAATAGGAAAAAAATAACAACACAGGATAAAGTGTGAAAGTTACCAAAATAGTGCAGAGCAGATAAACAGTAGAAGTGCAAGATCCCGAAGAGGTAGACCGTGAGGCCAAGAGTCCATCTTATCATACGAGAGGTCCTTTCGAGGGTCTGATAGCAGTGGTGTGAAACTGTTCCTGAGCCTGTGGTACGTGCTTTCAGGTTTTTCTAATGGGGGAAGGGACGTCCAGGGAGGGTAGTGTCTTTGATTACGCTGACTGCTTTACTGAGCCATTGAGAAGTACAGAGTCTGCGGAGGAGAGGCTGGTTTCTCTCAAGTCTGCCCATGGCTCAGCTACTGCCATGATGAGGTCAAACTCAGGTTGAAGGAGCAACACCATATATTCAGTCTGGGTAGTCTCTAACTTAGCATCATGAATGCTGATTTTTCCAACTTTCAGTAATTCACCCCCCCGCCCACCGCACCCTCCTCCTTCTCCTTCACAGGTTCCACCATCTTCAGCCTTTTATTGAAGATGGGGTATTCAGTGTGGCAGGGTACAATTAGTGAGTCAGATAATCTGTTATATTTACGCTGACTGAGGGCAGAGAGAGGAGGCTGGTTCCTGTGACGGACGCTGGTCCACGCGAGGACAGTGGCATCGATTCGCTCGTCCTCCCAGTGTATGTGAGGGTTTGTAGATTACATGCTAGTGGCATTTTCCCAGTGCGTTGAGGTGCCTGCTATAGGACAGGGGTCGCTGGTGTCTGGTAGACCACGGGTTCTGAGAAAGGTCTGAAGTTCCGGCGTTAAACACAGCAGGTTACTAAACCAGAGTTTGATTTTAGTGAGAGACTGCTAGTTTTACAATCCATCCTAAAACACTCAGCTGGGTGAACTCTGCCGGTCAAGCAGCATCCGTGGGGAAAGGTACTGTGGACGTTTCGTGTTGAAACTCTCATCAGGACAAGACAGAGCACAAATATGTTGACAATTCCTTCCCCCAACAGATGCCGCTGTATGTGCTGAGTTCCTCCAGCAGTTTACCTTTAGCTCCAGGTTCCAGCACCCGCATTCCCAACTCACATATTTATATTTTGACTTGCTGAATATCTGATTGACTGCCAGCCACGTTATACCGCTGTGTGGAGCCCTGATCTCCTCCCTCTCCAAAGGGTGAAAGGCCACACAGTCACAACCAGCTTGTTCAGTTTGGGCCCTGACTGGAGTGATCTGCAAAGTGACATTGCTCCCTGCTGGTCACTGGAGGTATAGCAGTCTTAGGCAGGATTAACATCCAGGGGTTCTCTGCCAAGCCCTCTGGCTCAGGGCCGTGGGTAACTAAACTACGAAGTGCGGAAGGAAGTTCAATGCAGCAAGGGTGAGCAACTTGCACTCGGCAGGAGGGAAGGTGACAGGGCAGGAAGAGTGGATGGACGGGAGAATCCGGCTCACAGGAGGAAAATGCATGGAGAGCAAGAGAAGGATCAGCAGGGATACGACCTGTGCAGCTCGCCGCAGAGAATCCTCACTTTGCAAGACGAGAGCGGGAAGGGCTCCGGGTAGTAGGTTGATTAATCTGTGCAGTGGCGGGGGTTTCCCATGGCGTAGCAGGGGTATAGCAGCACCAAAGGAGGGAAAATCAACACAGCCCCTGGATGTTAAACAGTTAATTGATGACCAATCGTGCATCAGGCTGTTATACCCCCAATGACCAGTAGAGAGCACTATCACTTTGCAGACAGCTCCAGTTGGGACCAGCTGGACAAACTGGTCACCACTAAATGACCTTTCGCTTTGGGGAGAGCGAGGAAGACGTAGGCACAAACATGGCAAATGGGATCTGATCGGGAGGTAGTGCATTCATGAAGGCTGCAAAAGGACAAGGAAAACATGGTAAATTATCGGATAATCAGAAACTAAAACTGGGAAGTATCTTGGAGAACATGTCCCCAGTAGGGTAGATAGTTAACATGGTTAAGGTGGCATAAGAGGTAACACCTCTTTAATTCCAGTGTTGAGTGAGAACCTACAATGAGTGTCCAATGTGTTTACAGCATCTGCCTTTCCCTCATAGACCCTCCCTCCTCGTCAAAGAGTTCTGTTGTTAATTAGACATAATCTGATTTTAAAAACCCTGTATTGAATTTCCCAAATCAATCCAACTTGTCAAACTTGCTAATTCTTCCACATTTCTTTCTAGAATTTAAGTAACCACTGAGTTTAAATTCACTGCTCTGTACCTACTCCTATGAAGAAGTGTGCAACATTTAGGACTTACCAGTCCTCAGACAGCAGCCAAGAGTCCATTGGTACGTGAAAGATTAGAGAGCTTCCACCCACAGCAGCCCAGCGTGTGCCACACTGCACCAGGTGCTTCATCCACTTTCAGTACAACTAGCCTCTCCAGAACATCCTCTTTATTAACCTGCAGTCCATCAGAATTTTAAAGCTGTTCTCCTTTTCTGAGACTCCAGTGAAGCCAGTGTCCCCAGTAAAACCATTTATCCCACACACACACCCTCTCTGCACGAGTAGGTTTCCACTTACAGAACCTGATGAACCCACCTTTTCCCTTACTTTTACACTCTTCACAAGCTAGTAAAAGCCTCCTGTCCATCCTTACTCATATTATCGCTGCTCCTCCCATTTGCCCTCTGAACTTTCTCTGATCATGCTGAAGGTCATTCTGACATCCGCCAGTGCCCTTTCCTCCAGGTTTAACTGTCTAACCTGGGTGCTCTGCCTTCAATCACCCTACCTTCCTCCTATCCAGAGTGTGCCTGCATCACCTCCACCTCAATGGTGCACCATTGCTTAGTCACAGTCGTGCTCCGATTACAATTTCATTCCCTGTGCCTGATCTCCTCATGGGGAGGCCGACCTCCTTTCCTGCCATTATTCTAAACTATGGTCACGGTTCCCCACCGCTCCTCCCACATTAGTATTTGCTCCACTTGCTTCCGCCCACCCACCCACTCCATAACCTGAACCAAGTCCAACAGTGCAGTCTCCCGCCCCAGGCTCCGAACAAGCTCACTGAGAAAGCTTGTGAGAACTCTTCAGAAATGTGTCCCCCGGTTGTCTCCGTATACTCAGCCTGTATGGAATCCTCCCTGTCAGCTCTCTTTGGCTACTTATCATCTCTATACAGGGACCGTACAGTGAGATTGCTGAGTTGTTTTTTTTAAAGTTTGTAGGGATGGTTTCGGGGACGGGGGGGGGGGGTGTTAGATTCAAAGTTGAAAGTACATTTATTATCAAAGCAGGTATACTGTATACAGCCTCAAGATTCATCTCCCTACTGACAGCCATGAAATGAAGAAACCCCAACAGAACCCATTAAAAACAAGACCAAACACCACAGGTAAAAAAGGACAAATTGTGCAAACGATAAGAAGTAAGCAAATAACATTCAGACCTGTAGTTCACTGCCATGAAGCCAGTCACCTCTGCAGCCGATCCAGAAGCCTGTTAGTTGTAGTTCTGTGCAGAGATGAGTAAAGTTTGCCGAGCAGCGAGCTGGACACCAACCTATCCCTTGCCTCCAGCCCCAACACCCTGACTTTTACGATCTGGGCCAACGCTTAAATCAGCTTGTTCCTCGCTCTCAGACCCAGGCCTTACTGCTTCGATACCCTTTCAGGCCCAGGCCCCGCTGCCTCAAATCGGCCTGTAGCCAACCTTTCCAATCTGGCCCTGAACTTAAACCGGTCAAACATCAGCTCGTTCCAGGTCCTCGGACCCGGACTCTGCCGCCTTCACTCTGCTGCTTCGAATCAGCTCCAAGTCCACTCCAGCAATGGCTAAGCGTTGGCCTGTTCCTCACTCTTGGGCTCCACTGCCTCAGTTTGGCTTGCACACGCCACATCGCAACTGTCCTGCATCTTTGAGACTTCGGTTCACACAGCAAAAATGTCAGGTCTCACGGGCAGATCAAAAGCTCAACTGCAGAAGGGAGGTTACATGCAGATATCATTGTCCAGAAAAAATGTGATTAATAGAGTTTTGCTTGCTACAAGTAAGGCGTTGCTTTGTTTTACTAGCACCATCCTAGATTGGGTTGAGGGACAGGGATGTGGGGCAACTAGAAGACAGACTGGACTCTAAACCTCTGCTCCGCATTCAATGGCCAGCAATGCGGGCATGGTTGGATGTTGGGCCAGCAGACTGACAAGGACGAAGGGTGCGCTGTCATCAGCAATACCAGGGCTCGAGGCCTGGAGTTCAGGGTCCTCATTCAGGCTCCCCCTTTGCCATCATCAGTAAGTCCTGGGTCGATACCGACGATCGAAACTGGAAGGTCGTTTGGAAATCCAGATCAAAGCCTGAGAGTTGATTAGAAGTCCAGATCAAAGACTGAAGGTTGATTAGAAGTCCAGATCAAAGACTGAAGGTTGATTTGAAGTTCAGATCAAAGACTGAAGGTTGATTTGAAGTTCAGATCAAAGACTGAAGGTTGATTTCGTTGTTGTTGCTTTGTTCTGTTCTGTTGCGTTCAGTGCTGTGACGCTCTGCTGAACACGGTGGGCGTGCTATGCTGGCACTAGAATGAGTGGAGACAATCGTGGGCTGCCCCTAGAACATCTTTGTTGGTTCTTTACACAGACGCACTTCACTGTATGTTGCATTGTGCACGTGATAAATAAATCTGAATCTGTATCGGAGTCCATTTCTGTGCTTCACCCCAGGACCCAGCAGCAGGAGCTGGCTGGAGCGTCCAGCTTTTGTATGGGATCTTGTGGGGACTTTAACTAGATCGTGTGGATGCAGTCGAGGCTAAGATAGGGCAGTGTGCAGCAGGGCAGCTAGAAATTACCCTCCAAAGGATTTCTGTGGAGGGAGACTGAATGAATTATAGATCAAGACCATCATGGCCAATAAGGCTGAATCCGAGGAGAGCAAGAGAATTTAAAACAAGGATTATGAAGTGAAAGCAGGAAGGAATATTATTTTCTCCCTTTTCCTCTTCACCACCTATCTTTAATCTGCTTTGCCTTATCCTTCCTTTCTCCTCCATCCCGTCTTCCATCTCTGTTGCTCTTTCGGGCCTCTCTTGCCTTGACTCCCTCTTCCACCTTCCTTCGCTTTTCTTCAAAAGGACACAGCCACAGCCGCGATCTATTTCTGGCCGTACTGATCCACGAGGAAGTGCATTCCATAACCCTTTATGCACATGCTCTCAGCTCTAATTTATATCCGTCATTATCATAATATTCTCAACATACTAAACATCCGTCACTCAAACTCACGTTTTGCGGTTTCAAGATAATGATCAGCAAGAAATAGAAATTGTCATAATTATTTACTGACAATTTAATCTCTAAATGTAAATGGTGTACAAAATGAGACAGCCTGATTTCTTACACACACTTAAAAATGTTTTTCTATGATTAGGATTTGGGTTTCTAAATGACAAATGGATCTTTTTACTAGCTTTACTTTCAAATCTAGAACATCCTCAATCTTGAGAATATTTTGATGATCAGTATCTCATCCTGTTGACACTATACATCAGACTAACTGCTTATCCATCATGTTGCACTGAATACACACCACCAACATAGAAAACCAGGAAACATTGCATGGAGATAACCACAGTTCAAATTGGGCTCTTCCCAAATATTTCTTATGAAGATGTCATCTCTTGGACTGAAAACAAAAGGCCTGCTTTGCTATTAACACAAGAGATTCTGCTGACGCTGGAAATCCAACACGACGCACACAACATGCTGGAGGAACTCAGCAGGTCAGGCAGCAGCGTCTATGGAAAAGAGTAAACAGTGAACGTTTTGGGCCGAGACCCTTCACCAGGACTAGGAAGGAAGGGGGAAGACACCAGAGGGGGAGGGGGAGGAGGACAAGCTAGAAGTTGATAGCTGAAGCCAGGTGGGTGGGAAAGGTAAAGGGCTGAAGAAGGAGGAATCTGATTTGACGGGAGAGTGGACCGTGGGGGAAGGGGGAGCAGGGTCACCAAGCGAGGTGAGGAGAAGAGGTATGAGGCCAGAGTGAGGAATAGAAGAAAAGGGAAGGGGAGAGAAAAAATTATCAGGAGAAATCGGTGCAGCCATCAGGTTGGAGGCTACCGAGACAGAATACAAGGTATTGCTCCTCCAGCCTGAGGGTGGCAGTAGTAATTTGAGAAAATCCCAGCAATTCAAATCGAGAGTTCTAAGCTCTTCCCCAAAGTTAGTCTCTCTGACAGGACCCAGTTTATCATTAAGTCTCATTCTATTAATAGATACTGGTGTATTGAGAGGTCCTTGTCATCAACACAACATAATCTACTGATAGATCCCAGTATATTGATAGATTGCGGTCTATTGATATATCCTGGTGCATTAAAAGATAATCTTTGTCTGTTTGCAATGCGTTGGGAGAGGCCTGAGATGGACTTCTGACTCTTGGAATTGGAATTGAAACTGGTTTATTATTGTCACATGCACTGAGATATGGTGGAAAGCTTATCTTGCACACTAAATACTTTAATTTAATACTCATGCATTGAGGGAGAACAAGGTAAAAGAATAAAAGAATGTAGAATAAAGTGTAATCTCTACAGAGAAGGTGCAGTGCAGGTAAATAGCAATGTGCAAGGTCACAACAAGGTACTTTGTGAAGGCGAGTCCATCCTAACATATGTGGGGACGATTCAATAGTCTTATAACCATGAGGAAAAATCTGTCCTTGAGCCCACTTCCAGGCTTTTTTTTTTTTACCTTCAGCCGAAGGAGAGAGGGGAGAAGAGAGAATGTCAGGGCTGGTGAGATCTTTGAGTACAATATGCTTGCTGCCTTACCAAGGCAGCAAGAAGTATAGACAGAGTCGGTGGAGGGGAGGCTGGTCCCCATAATGTGCTGAGATGTTCCCACAACTCTTTGAAGTTTCATGTGGTCAAGGGCAGAGCAGCTGCTATACCAAGCCATGGTGTATCTGCATTGGATGGCTTCTATGGGGCATCAATAAGGATTCATGGGGAACTGCAATTTCTGTAGCCTCCTGAGGAGGTAGAAGTGCTGGTGAGCTTTCTTGGTCATGGTGTGTACATGGTTGGATCAGGACAGGCTATTGATAGATAGATAGATAGATATACTTTATTGATCCTGAGGGAAATTGGGTTTCGTTGCAACTGCACCAACCAAGAATACAGCATAAATATAGCAATACAAAAACCACAAACAATCAAACAACAATATGCAAACTATGCCAGATGGAAATATGTCCACGAAATAAGTCCCTGGCTCAGGGTGTCTGACCCTCCACGGGAGGAGCTGCAAAGTTCGATGGCCACAGGCAGGAACAACCTCCCGTGACGCCCAGTGTTGTATCTCGGTGGAACATGGCCGGAGGCCAACAGCAAAAAGTTCAATATCTGGTCTACAAACACGTTTCTCGATCGTAATATGACCAGGATTGCACCATCTGTTGTTAACCAGAACAGCAAGCCCCCAACTCCTTTACGCTTACCGCTCTCAGTGCACCTCTGGTCAGCCTGAACGGTCTGGAAGCCGTCCATGGAGAAGTTTTGATCGGGTATGTCCTCGTGCAGCCCCGTTCCAGTGAAACACATAACACTGCACTCCCGAAATGTTCTCTGACGCCTGGCTAGCGCCGTCAACTCGTCCATTTTAATATCCACTGAACTCCTCTTCTCCATAAATCTCTGTTGTCTCGACCCGGTCCTCTTTCCTCGCCTTTGTGATCCCCCTCTGCATCCTCTGTGTGTTTTCCTCCAGATTTCAGCCGGGGTGTCTGCCGCTCTGCTCGCTGAACCAGCCAGCATAAGCACAATCAGCTGGCCCCTGGAATAAACAATGCGACCATACTGCTGCCCCACTAATGAGAGGTGTCCGAATGTAACTATTTCCAGCGCTAAAAACCCAAATAAAACTCTCTCCACCAGCATGTTAGAGAGGGTGCAGCTTCAACATGTTACCGTGAAAAAAATACAACAAATGTAAGTTAAAAAAGTAACAAAACTAGTCGGAACGGCTGTAACAGGCTGCATGCACGACCGGCTCATGTGCACGCATTGGTTATGTTCACTCCTAGGAAATTGCAGCTCTCAATTCTCTTGCCCTCAGTACTACAGATACGGACTGGAGAATGAGCACCATCCCTCTTCCTGAAGTCAAAGACCAGCTCCATTGTATTGTTGTTACCATGACACCATGTCTCTAAGCTTTTTATCTTAACCAATTGTTACCTGAGATATGGCTCACTGTGATGGTGCCTGCAAACATGTAGATAGATTTAGAGCAGAAGCTGTCTGAGTGCATAGGGAGTAGAGTAGGGGGCTGAGGATACAGCTGTGTGGAGCACCAGTGATGAGAATCATTGTGGGAGGTGTTGCTGCCTGCTCTTCCTCATTGTGGTCTGTCTGTCAGGAAGTCAAGGATCCAGTTGCAAAGAGAGAGCAGAGAGATTGAAATTTAGCTGAAATAATTGTAAAAAATAGTTACTTGGAAACCAAAGAAAAGGCATAAGTTAATAGAAATTAATTAAAAGTGTGTAGGCTGTCTGCCCGGAACCAGGGCCGGCTCCTCATATTGACACCTGCACTGTAACAAGCTGAACTCAGGGGTGTTCCAGCAAGCTCCTGGCCCCCTGAAGTTCCACCAGCAGTTGGGCAGTCCAATGAGCTCCAGAATTTCAGACATAACCAGGTGATCAAACTGTCCACTGTAAACAAGGACATAGGCATGTCCTGGGGAAGTGATTGACCAATTATCCTCAAGTGCTCTTTCCTGACACCGCCCCAGCCCAGTCTCATTGTCAGGTGAAACTTCTCTGAGAACCTCCCACAAGACTCCTATTGAAAGCCCACTGCTCCTCCTGGTTCCTGAACTGTGGGCTAATTTGCTGTGGGTTGATATTGGCCTGACTGAGGTGAAGGAATCCCGATATACCCATTAGTGTCAGCAGTACTACTTGATCCACATCGTCATGGACAGTGCCTTTCGAGCTCCAACAATTCAGTGTGCTGCCCATTCGCTGGAGGAGGAAACATAATAAATCCCCTTCCTCAGGGTTGATAGAGGTCAGAGTGCAAATGTGCAGGAAGGGTCACAGCCAGAAGAACAACCTGCCCAATACATGGGATTGAAGGCAAGGAATTTGAAGGCAGATAATTAGTTTACTTATTGGAGGGGGAGAAGATGGCGGCACGACACAGCTTGCGTGGCCACTCCGGTGAATGATATCTGTAATCTGTCAAGTAGGGTGCCGTGCACAATCCTGATTTGATGGAGACAGACATGAGAGAATGGAGGAACATCTGGAGAAACTTCTGAAATGCCTTTTTTTTGCTGCCACTGTCACTGCTTCTGCTCGGCTTCACTTGTTGCTCGGTGGCTGGGACACGGTCAAAGCACTCGGCAGAGATAGTGCTCAGTGCTCGGTGTCGAAGGGCTGGTCGGAGGCTCAAAGTTTTCGGACGGACTTAGAGTCGGCTGGGGTCGGGTGCTTCCAATGCATCAACAGTTGTCGGTGCCTGGAGGTTTATGGCAGAGGGAGGTTCTCCCTTCTGCCGCCTGCTATTGGGGCTAGCGGGAGTCGATTGGAACTTTGAGACTTTTTTTTTTACTGTTCCCATGGTCTGTTCTTTATCAAATTATGGTATTGCTTTGCACTACTGTAACTATATGTTATAATTATGTGGTCTTGTCAGTGTTAGTCTTTGGTTTGTCTTGTTTTTTTGTGCTATCACTCTGGAGAAACATTGTACCATTTCTTAATGCATGCATGCGTTTCTAAATGACAATAAACGAGGACTGAGTGTCCTCATAATCTAATCTAAAATTATAATATGCAACATCAGTGCGGACTTGAGTCGGCCAGAGTTTTGGTTTTGAGCGTTGTACCAGGGAGGGGGATAAGTGGCAGCTGTGTATGTCTCATCTTGGCAGCCACCACACTGTGTGTGGCTAATAACAGTATATAAGCCTCGCTGGGGCATGTGGTTTCACAGAGAGCTCTTTATCTGCAGAACCAAAGGGTGAAGAGTTCACTGTTCTCAGTACAACTCACCACAAGGGTGGGCAAGATCCAGGTTTCTAATGAGCCCCTGTATTCCAGATACCCTCTTCCATCAACGCTCCCCCATTCTGCCGAACTGTTCACCGATCTGAGACCTTTGCTGGGAGATGATCTACTCAGCTAGACCCTGTGCCTGAGGATTCTCCCATCTTTGGATTCAGCCAGCTTTGGGCATTCACACCCATCCCCAGCAGTCTGCAGCCTTCTGCTGACTGGCTGTCTTTCAATACACAACAAAAGGCTGGAGGAACTCGGCAGGGGAAAAAGAACAATGACATTTCGGGTTGAAACCCTTCAGCAGGACTGGAAAGGAAGAGGGCAGAATCCATTGTAATAAGGTGGTTATTGGAAACCACAACCTGCCCTACTCCATTTTCCGTCAGGCTCATGGTGGGGGGAGTGGGATTGGTGTCAGCTTGTCCACCCCTCCAACCACCAGCAATCACCTTCCCGGCACTTATCCTTGCCACTATGCTAAGTGCTACACCTATCCTACACCTTCCTCGCCACCAGTCACGGCTTCACACAGTCCTTCCAAGTGAGGTGACACTTTAGCTGAGAGTCTGTCCGGGTTATCTATTGTATCTGGCGCTCCTGGGGCGGCCTCCTCTACATCGATGAGACCTGCACAAACTGGGAGATCACTTCATCGGGCACTTTCACTCTGTCCATCACAATAACCAGCATTTCCTGGTGGCCATTCATTTCACTTGGACTTCCCGTCGCCACACTATGTCCGTCCGTGGCCTCCCTACAGCCACTCTCAGGCTGGAGAAGCAACTCATTTCTGGGTAGCCAGACTGATGGTATGAACATTGATTTCTCTAACTTTCTCCTTTATTTGTTTTATTTCCTCATCCCATTCTGGTGGCTCTCTCATACCTTCTCTTCTTCTCCTCCAGCCTCATGACCTGCCCGTCACCTCCCTCTGTCTCCCCACCCTCTCCTCTTTCTTCCACGGTCCACTATCCTCTCCTATTAGATTCCTCCTTCTTCAATTCTTCACTTCGCCCTCCCATCACCTCTCGGCTTCTCAAATCACTTCCTCTCATCTCCCCCTCCCTCAGGCACCCACCTCAGTTTGTACCCCTTCCCCTCCCCTACCTTCTGCTCGTGGACTGTTTCCCTCCATAACTGCTGCCTGACCTGCTGAGCTCCTCCAGCATTTTGTATCTGGGTCAGGATTTCCAGTACCTGCAGAACCTCTCACGTGGCTAAAGTTCCTCATTCCGAGTTGTATTTTCCAAACTACACACAGAATGTGACAGCAATACCAACCAATTTCTTTTTGAGCTCTTCCCACTTTCTGCCGGCGGGATTTGAGCTCACCATCTTTTTCGGCCGAGCACACTGGGGTGATGGAAAATGGCCACTGAATGCAAGAGGAGGGAGATAATGCCCCAAACTTTACAAAACGTTGGCCATGCTTCTGCATGCAGTTCTGGTCTCCAAAGGAAGGATGAAAGGTGACTTGATGGAGGTTAACGAGATTACAAGGGGCATAGATACAGTAGATAGCCAGAGAGGTTTTATCCCCCCCCCCCCCCGCCACAGGGCAGAAATGGCTAGTACAAGGAAGCATAATTCCCCCCCCCCCCCAAACAGGGCAGAAATGGCTAGTACAAGGGAGCATAATTTTAACGTAATTGGAGGAATATCAAAGGTAAGCTTTCATTTAAATCAACAGAGAATATTAAGTGCATGGAACATCCTACCAGGGGTGTTGGTAGAGGCAGATACATTTGGGGCATTTAAGAAACTCCTGTATAGACAGGTGGATGATAGAAAAATGGAGGGCTACGTAAGAGATTAGATTGATCTTAGAGTAGGTTAAAAGGTCAGCACAACATCATGGGCAGAGTGCCCTGTACTGTGCTGTAATGTGTGTTTTACTGTACGTTATATGTGAGAGGGGATAGGAATCCACCAGTGAATTGCCCCGGTTAGAGTGTTTGAGTTATGAGGAGAGGTGAGGCTTGATTTGCTTTCCCCGTAGTGGAGAAGTGATGGGTTAGCTATACCCCTCGTCATTAGAGTATCTGAGAAACAAAACAGATTCCCTCATCAGCGATAATCAAACTAGAAGATATGGATGTGGGCGGTGAGGCAGAATGGCAGTTAGCGTAATGCAGTGCTACTGACCCGGGTTTGTACGTTCTCCCCCTGACCACATGGGTCATTTCTGAGTGCTCTGGTTTCCTCCGTCATCCCAGAGGTGTACGAGCTATCAGGTTAATTGGTCACATGGGCATAATCGGGTAGTGTGGGCACATTGGGACGAAAGGGTCAGTTACTGTGTTGCATCTCCAAGTAAAAAATAAACATTTTGGATAATGAGCAAGCGATTCAGAAGAGATCCGAGAGGTCCCTTTCATCCAGAGAACAGTGAGCACCTGAAACACACTGCTGGACAGGGTGGTGGAACCAGAACCACTGGCAGTTTCTCGTGGGCACTGGAGTTGAGTAAGTGACTAATGGAGGTGGGTGCCCACCGGTTGGTGTGGGAGTGGTGTGGCTGTGCCAATAATGAATTAGACTCGATGATTCAATGAACTCCGGGAGAGTGGGCAAACACCACATACGTTACCGAGGGAGCTGGTTGGCGGGGGCAGTGAAGCAGTACCCTACCAGCTACACCACCCAAACACATCTGTGTGATAAAAGGAATATTCCTCAATCTAGTCCTGTTCAGACCACGACAGCTGTACTGTCACTGCTTTTACATCCTTACAGAACACAATAGTTCCGCCACCTTTCCTACCAATTTCTGTCCACTTCCAGTTGAAGCATGTCTTAGTCCCTCCCTGGGTTTCTACATCTCCATCTCAACGATATTAGTGATTAATATCCACCGTCAGCCCACAGGCTCCCACACCTGCCACAGTGAAGAGACTTCCAATACCAGAGCTTCTGAGATCTCCTTCAGTCTGCTCAACCATTGTTCTCCCTTCACCACAGTCCATAGGACTCTCAGTGTGATCGTTCCATTGCCCATTGCTCTGTTGGCCCCCTGTCCCCCATCCAGAGCAAGGTTAGTGTTCCCTTTCTCCCCCCGCCCCTCACCTTCTACGTATTGAAGAACAGAAGAGAAAAGGAGCAGGGGGAGGCCACCAAGCTTTGCTAGCTGATCCCACTTAATACTCAATTCCTTATCCATCTCCACCTTAAATATATCCACCATCCTCTGGAGCAGAAATTCTAGAGACTCACTACCTTCTGAGAAGGAATTTCTGCACACCTCAATTTTAAATGACCAGCCTTTATACTGCAATTATATTTTCGTTTTCATAATTATCCCACCAGTGAACACATTTCAACATCCACCCTGTCAACCCCTCTTAGGAACTTATTTTAATAAAGCTACTTCTCATTCTTCTAATCTTGCAATAATACAGATACAATCTCCCTTGTTAAGACAACTATTCAATCTCAAGAATTCACGCAGTGAATATCTGTCTCACGGGCACTATAACAGAGTTGACTACCTGTTGCACCTGCCTGATAATTTCTTGCGAGTGTGCACTAGATGACAATCCATCTTTTGATTCCTCCAACACACACAAAATGCTGGAGGAACTCAGTGCATGTTGGCTGGATTTCCAGCATCTGCAGATTTCCTCTTGTTTGTGTTTTGATCCCTCCTACCAATGTGAAAACTCTATTTATCAGGTTTTCACCCAGTCGCTCATTCTATCTGGAATCTTTTGTCAAATCAAAACATCCTCGTTAAAACACGTCCTTCCACCTATCATCATATTAATGGCAAATCTGAAAATCTTACTGGTCACTAATATAATAATTGAGGGTCAAGAACAAATGGGGAGTCAGGGAGAGATTAGCGTAACGGTACTACAGCGCTGGTGACCAGGTTCCAATTCCTCTGCTGTCTTTACAGATTTTGTACACTCTCTCGGTGACCGTGTGGTTTCAATTCCTCTGCTGTCTGTACGGAGTTTACACGTTCACCCCGTGACCATCTGGTTCCAATTCCTCTGCTGTCTGTACGGAGTTTGCACGTTCAACCTGTGACCATGTGGTTCCAATTCCTCTGCTGTCTGCACGGAGTTTGCACATCTCCCCATGACTGTGTGGTTCCAATTCCTCTGCTGTCTGTACGGAGTTTGTACGCTCTCACTCCGTGACCATGTGGTTCCAATTCCTCTGCCATCTGTACAGAGTTTGCACGTTCACCCTGTGACCGTCTGGTTCCAATTCCTCTGCCATCTGTACGGAGTTTGCACGTTCACCCCGTGACCGTCTGGTTCCAATTCCTCTGTTGTCTGTACGGACTTTGCACGTTCACCCCGTGACCATGTGGTTCCAATTCCTCTGCTGTCTGTATGGAGTTTGCACGTTCACCCCGTGACCATGTGGTTCCAATTCCTCTGCTGTCTGTACGGAGTTTACACGTTCACCCCGTGACCGTGTGGTTCCAATTCCTCTGCTGTCTGTATGGAGTTTGTACGCTCTCACCCCGTGACCGTGTGGTTTCAATTCCTCTGCTGTCTGTATGGAGTTTGCACATTCACCCCGTGACCGTGTGGTTCCAATTCCTCTGCCATCTGTACGGAGTTTGCACGTTCACCCCGTGATCATGTGGTTCCAATTCCTCTGCTGTCTGTACGGAGTTTGCACGTTCACCCCGTGACCGTGTGGTTCCAATTCCTCTGCTGTCTGTACGGAGTTTGCACGCTCTCCCCGTGACCGCGTGGTTCCAATTCCTCTGCTGTCTGTAAGGAGTTTGCACGTTCACCCCGTGACCGCGTGGTTCCAATTCCTCTGCTGTCTGTACGGAAGTTTGCACGTTCACCCCGTGACCATGTGGTTTCAATTCCTCTTGCCGTCTGTACGGGGTTTGCACGTTCACCCCGTGACCGTGTGGTTTCAATTCCTCTTGCCGTCTGTACGGGGTTTGCACGTTCGCCCCGTGACCGTCTGGTTTCAATTCCTCTGCCGTCTGCACGGGGTTTGCACGCTCGCCCCGTGACCGTCTGGTTCCAATTCCTCTGCCGTCTGCACGGGGTTTGCACGCTCGCCCCGTGACCGTCTGGTTCCAATTCCTCTGCCGTCTGCACGGGGTTTGCACGCTCGCCCCGTGACCGTCTGGTTCCAATTCCTCTGCCGTCTGCACGGGGTTTGCACGCTCGCCCCGTGACCGTCTGGTTCCAATTCCTCTGCCGTCTGCACGGGGTTTGCACGCTCGCCCCGTGACCGTCTGGTTCCAATTCCTCTGCCGTCTGCACGGGGTTTGCACGCTCGCCCCGTGACCGTCTGGTTCCAATTCCTCTGCCGTCTGCACGGAGTTTGCACATCTCCCCATGACTGTGTGGTTCCAATTCCTCTGCTGTCTGTACGGAGTTTGTACGCTCTCACCCCGTGACCATGTGGTTCCAATTCCTCTGCCATCTGTACGGAGTTTGTACGCTCTCACCCCGTGACCGTGTGGTTTCAATTCCTCTGCTGTCTGTATGGAGTTTGCACATTCACCCCGTGACCGTGTGGTTCCAATTCCTCTGCCGTCTGTACGGAGTTTGCACGTTCACCCCGTGACCATGTGGTTCCAATTCCTCTGCTGTCTGTACGGAGTTTACACGCTCTCCCCGTGACCGCGTGGTTCCAATTCCTCTGCCGTCTGTACGGAGTTTGCACGTTCACCCCGTGATCATGTGGTTCCAATTCCTCTGCTGTCTGTACGGAGTTTGCACGTTCACCCCGTGACCGTGTGGTTCCAATTCCTCTGCTGTCTGTACGGAGTTTGCACGCTCTCCCCGTGACCGCGTGGTTCCAATTCCTCTGCTGTCTGTGAGGAGTTTGCACGTTCACCCCGTGACCGCGTGGTTCCAATTCCTCTGCTGTATGTACAGAGTTTGCACGCTCGCCCCGTGACCGTCTGGTTCCAATTCCTCTGCCGTCTGCACGGGGTTTGCACGCTCGCCCCGTGACCGTCTGGTTCCAATTCCTCTGCCGTCTGCACGGGGTTTGCACTCTCGTCCCGTGAGCGCGTGGTTCCAATTCCTCTGCCGTGTGTACGGAGTTTGCACGCTCACCCCGTGACCGTGTGGTTCCAATTCCTCTGCCGTCTGTACGGAGTTTGCACGTTCACCCCGTGACCGTGTGGTTCCAATTCCTCTGCCGTCTGCACGGGGTTTGCACGCTCGCCCTGTGACCGTCTGGTTCCAATTCCTCTGCCGTCTGCACGGGGTTTGCACGCTCGCCCCGTGACCGTCTGGTTCCAATTCCTCTGCCGTCTGCACGCTCGCCCCGTGACCGTCTGGTTCCAATTCCTCTGCCGTCTGCACGGGGTTTGCACGCTCGCCCCGTGACCGTCTGGTTCCAATTCCTCTGCCGTCTGCACGGGGTTTGCACGCTCGCCCCGTGAGCGCACGGTTCCAATTCCTCTGCCGTGTGTACGGAGTTTGCACGCTCACCCTGTGACCATGTGGTTCCAATTCCTCTGCCGTCTGCACGGGGTTTGCACGCTCGCCCCGTGACCGTCTGGTTCCAATTCCTCTGCCGTCTGCACGGGGTTTGCACGCTCGCCCCGTGACCGTCTGGTTCCAATTCCTCTGCCGTCTGCACGGGGTTTGCACGCTCGCCCCGTGACCGTCTGGTTCCAATTCCTCTGCCGTCTGCACGGGGTTTGCACGCTCGCCCCGTGACCGTCTGGTTCCAATTCCTCTGCCGTCTGCACGGGGTTTGCACGCTCGCCCCGTGACCGTCTGGTTCCAATTCCTCTGCCGTCTGCACGGGGTTTGCACGCTCGTCCCGTGAGCGCGTGGTTCCAATTCCTCTGCCGTGTGTACGGAGTTTGCACGCTCACCCCGTGACCGTGTGGTTCCAATTCCTCTGCCGTCTGTACGGAGTTTGCACGTTCACCCCGTGACCGTGTGGTTCCAATTCCTCTGCCGTCTGTATGGAGTTTGCACGCTCGCCGTGTCCGTCTGGTTGCAATTCCTCTGCTGTCTGTACGGAGTTTGCACGCTCTCCCCGTGACCGCGTGGTTCCAATTCCTCTGCTGTCTGTACGGAGTTTGTACGCTCTCACCCCCCCACCACCATGACCATGTAGTTCCAGTTCCTCTGCTGTCTGTACACAGTCTGCATGCTCTCTCTGTGACCATGTGGGTTTCCTCCCACATCCCAGAAATGTACAGGATAGAGGGGGTCAATTGGTCACATGTGCAACTGGGCGAAGTGAGTTGTTGCGCGGGAAGCACCAGTTACCATATAACCATGTAACAACTACAGCACGGAAACAGGCCATCTCGGCCCTTCTAGTCCGTGCCAAACTCTTACCCTATCCTATTCCCACCGACCTGCACTCATCCCATAACCCTCCATTCCTTTCCTGTCCATATATCTATCCAATTTAACTTTAAATGACAACATCGAACTTGCCTCAACCACTTCTGCTGGAAGCTCGTTCCACAGAAGTTCCCCCTCATGTTACCCCTAAACTTTTGTCCTCTAATTCTCAACCCATGCCCTCTTGTTTGAATCTTCCCCATTCTCAATGGAAAAAGTCTAACCACGTCAACTCTATCAATCCCCCTCATAATTTTAAACACCTCTATCAAGTATCCCCTCAACCTTCTATGCTCCAAAGAATAAAGACCTAACTTGTTCAACCTTTCTCTGTAACTTAGATGAAACCCAGGCAACATTTTAGTAAACCTCCTCTGTACTCTCTCAAGTTTATTGACATCCTTCCTATAATTTGGTGACCAGAACTGTATACAATACTCCAGATTTGGCCTTACCAATGCCTTATACAAATTCAACATTACATCCCAACTCCTATACTCAATGCTCCGATTAATAAAGGCCAGCATACCAAAAGCTTTCTTCACCATCCTATCCACATGAGATTCCACCTTCAGGGAACTATGCACCATTATTCCTAGATCTCTCTGTTCTACTGCATTCCTCAATGCCCTACCATTTACCATGTATGTCCTATTTTGATTAGTCCTACCAAAATGTAGCACCTCACACCTTTCAGCATTAAACTCCATCTGACATCTTTCAGCTCACTCTTCTAACTGTCCTAAATCTCTCTGCAAGTTTTGAAAACCTACTTCATTATCCACAACACCACCTATCTTAGTATCATCTGCATACTTACTAATCCAATTTACCACCCCATCATCCAGATCATTAATATATATGACAAACAACATTGGACCCAGTACAGATCCCTGAGACACACCACTACAGACCGTCCTCCAATCTGACACACAGTTATCCACCACTACTCTCTGGCGTCTCCCATCCAGCCACTGCTGAATCCATTTTACTACTTCCATATTAATGCCTAACGATTGAACCTTCCTAACAAACCTTCCCTGTGGAACCTTGTCAAAGGCCTTACTGAAGTCCATATAGACAACATGCACCACTTTACCCTTGTCAACTTTCCTAGTAACCTCATCAAAAAATTCAATAAGATTTGTCAAACATGACCTTCCACGCACAAATCCATGTTGACTGTTCCTAATCAGAGCCTGTCTATCCAGAAAATTATATATATCATCTTTAAGAATACTTTCCATCAATTTACCCACCACTGACGTCAAACTCACAGGCTCATAATTGCCAGGTTTACTCTTAGAACCCTTTTTAAACAATGGAAACACATGAGCAATACGCCAACCCTCCGGCACCATTCCCGTTTCTAATGACATTTGAAATATTTCTGTCAGAGCCCCTGTTATTTTTACACTAACTTCCCTCAAAGTCCTAGGGAATATCTTGTCCGGACCTGGAGACTTATCCGCTTTTATATTCCTTAAAAGTGTCAGTACTTCCTCTTCTTTAATTGTCATACTTTCCATAACTACCCTTCTTGTTTCCTTTACCTTACACAATTCAATATCCTTCTCCTTAGTGAATACCGAAGAAAAGAAATTGTTTTAAATCTCCCCCATCTCTTTTGGCTCCGCACATAGCCATCCACTCTGATTCTCCAAGGGACCAATTTTATCCATGTTGTATCAATTGATACAGAATAATAGATAGATAAATAAACAGACAAACTGACAGATAAACAAATAGATAAATAGATAAGTAAATAAAGCAACTAGTAAAATGAACTGATAATTAAATAAACTAACTGATTTTTTAAGTATTCCACCCGTTACATCCATCCACGCATTATTCCAATTTTATTTTCTATATGCTTACCAGTTTTTAATCCATGCTTACAAACTTCTTTCAACACCATAGGCTCTTAAATTATGCAAGAGCTTCTTACGTGGCATCTTCCCAAATGCCATGTGGAAATCTAATTACACATCTACAGGTTCCACTCTATCAACACTCATCGTCACATCCTGAAAGAATTCAAGCAAGTTTGTCAGACATGACTTACCTTTCATGGAAAACAAGTTGACTAGGTTTGATTATGATCAGAAGGACAAGCCATCTCCTTTTTGATTATTAATCCTAGCCACCTACTGCTGGCCCATAGCTCCCTGTCTTCCATTTTCCTCCCTTTTTATAAGAAGGGGGTCACAACAGCTGCTCTCCAATCTTGTGGTATTCTTCCAGAATTTAATGCGCTTTGAAAATTTTCAGATCTAATTCATGTGGAATTAATAACATGTTAAAACTCTTTAGATGGTGTGCATATGATACCGAATTCCTTCCCAACAGAGGAGATAAAAGATTTGAGTTATGGATAAAGAAAGGTCTTACAACCTACCTCTCATTTATAGATAAAAGAGTATTACAAAGTTTCCAAATCCTGCAGGACAAACATGGCCTAGAACATAATGACTTTTTTAGGTACCTTCAAGTACGAAACTATGTTAACCAGAGTTGTAGATATACAGACCTATCAACAGCAGAATTAGAATTTTTCAAGATCCTGAATTCGGCTTGCAGTTCAATACCTAGTAAACCAGTTTCTCGAGTATATAATGCACTCTCCCATGCTAAAAATGTAAACACATTGTATATTAAAGAGAAGTGGGAGAAAGAAGCGGGGTTGGTACTTTCAGAGGAGGCTTGGGGGAAAATATGCAGCTTTCAATGGTCCTCGACTAATTCTTTGACTTGGAGAGAACATTGTTGGAAAAACATTATAAGATACTTCAAGACCCCATATCAGGAAAAATATAAAGATACAAACGTGATGTGTTGGAGAAAGTGCAGCTCCAAGGAGGCAAATCATTTTCATATTTTCTGGGATTGCCCTAAATTAAGTCTATATTGGGAAGGTATTCATAGAACATTAGTTAAGGTACTTAGGTCCCAGATACCTCTGAACTTTGAGATGCTCTATTTGGGGCATGTATTGTTTCTTGAACAGAAGGAAGATATAAAGTTGCTGCAGGCCCTCTTAGCGGCAAGTAAGAAATCAATCACTAGAAAATGGCTAAATCCAATACCACCTACATTAGAAGATTGGCACGAAATTATCTTGGAAATATTTAAAATGGAAAAGTTGACTTATTCCCTGAGAATTCAAAAAGAAAAATTTTATCAAATCTGGAATAAATAGATTGAATATATAACCCCAATGCGAGCAGACTTTAGATGACTCTCCTAATGATTTATACTGCTCTTCTCATCAACACAGTAATATTGCTAACGTAAGCACCCCTAGTCTAAATGTCTTTTTTTTTTTTGTTTTCTTTTGGAAAATAGAGAATTAACACAAGTAAAGGGAAAGATTTGGGAAAGATAAAAAATGGAAAAATTAAGTAAATAAGTGCATAGGAATTGGATAATTATGTCTGCGGGCAGGAGCAAGCATGAACAAATTAGGATATAACCACCTACAATGGTTGTTACATAGGCTTATATACAACATTTTGGACCAGTGGAAATGGTCCAGAAGAGTTATATGGAAACTATTATTAACCATTTTTCTTAACAACTAATACCATTACTTAGCCTAATAGGTTAGATTTACCACAGTACATAATTATCTATTTAAGTGTCTAATTTCCTTTTCTATCATCTCAATGTGTACTTAAGAATGTATAAATAATTATAGTTTTATACATATAAATAAATGGAAAAGGTTATGTGTGTGAAAAAGTACATGATATTTGTGAATTCCTTATCCGAATAAAAATAAAATTAAAAAAAATAAAAAAAAAATTTAAAAAAAAGAAAATTTTCAGATCAATATCTCCAATGCCTTCATAGCCTCTTCCCTTTAAACCCTTGGATTTAGTGCTGGAGTTTCTCCAACACTTCATCCTTCATATTTGAAAGTTCTGCAAGTTCCTCCATGTTATTTGAAATTAGCCCATCTGTTGAATAGGAATACTTGCAGTGTTCTCCACAGTGAAAAGTGAGGAAATCAAAAATCCAACTGCACAAGGAAGCATTGAAGCCAAGGACTTGAAGCTTATTGGTTAGTTTGAGGGAATGATCGTACTGAATGCCGAGCTGCAGTCAATGAAAAGCATCCTGATGATGTGTAACGCCCCGGTTCACATCTTCACTGTTATGCTGTAGGTATTTCATTTAGCAGTTCTGTCAGAGCAGTCTGTTCTGCTTTCAGCCTGTTGGGGTTATTGTTGAAGATTGACCCTGTGTTTAAGAAAGCATACGGTGTATTGGCCTTCGTCAATTGTGGGATTGAGTTTAAGAGCTGAGAGGTAATATTGCAGCTATATAGGACCCTGGTCAGACCCCACTTGGAGTACTGTGCTCAATTCTGGTCACCTCACTATAGGAAGTATGTGGAAACCATAGAAAGGGTGCAGAGAAGATTTGCAAGGATGTTACCTGGATTTGGGAGTATGACTTAGGAGAATAGGTTGAGTGAACTTGGCCTTTTCTCCTTGGAGTGGCGGAGGATGAGAGGTGACCTGATAGAGGTGTATAAGATGATGAGAGGCATTGATCACGTGGATAGTCAGAGGCTTCTTCCCGGGGCTGAAATGGCTAGCACAAGAGGGCACAATTTTAAGGCGCTTGGAAGTAGGTACAGAGGAGATGTCAGGGGTAAGTTTTTTTTAAAAAAACACAGAGTGGTGAGCGTGTGGAATGGGCTGCCGGCGACAGTGGTGGAGGCGGATACGATAGTGTCTTTTAAGAGACTCCTGGACAGGTACATGAAACTCAGAAAAATAGAGGGCTATGGGTAACTCTGGGTAATCTCTAAGGTAAGGACTTGTTCGGCACAGCTTTGTGGGCTGAGGGGCCTGTATTGTGCTGTAGGTTTTCTGTTTCTATAAGGGATGATGAGGAATGTGTGTCATCCGATTAGGATGGTGGAACTTGGGGAGGGACACCAAGTTTGGTCTTGGGGCTTTTGGCTTGGCGGGAGATGAAGAGAAAAAGCACTGAGGAGTACCAGTCATAGGATACGACCCGGTGGGAGACCTGTTTGTTCGAAATGTATTGTGAGCGACGTTCAGAGTGGTGTCTGCTTTATGCAGACTAAGGGCCCAGTGCTTGAGTGACAGGGAAGTTCAAGATGAGCTCCAACATTTGACTGTTCAATTATAATGGGCCCTTTTTGTCTTTTCTTTATTAACCCTTTAGTTAAGCAAGTTTCATAAATATAATTCCTTTAGTCTTTGTAGTGCACTGCCCGTTATTTCTCAGCACTGGGTTGTAACAGGGTAGCAGATTACACAGCATCCACATAAACCGGAGTTTGAGGTGGGAGAGCCATCTCAGTCTCATGGTTTTGGTGGGACTGGAGTGTGTATTCCCTTTGCACAGCCAAGGAAACCAGCAGGGTTCCATTTGCATATAAACTGTCTAGATGCTCCAGGGTTGAGTGAAGAGCCACTAGATGGCATCTGGTATGGACCTGTCGCGCCGATACACAAATAGGAGCAGATCCAAGTCACTTCTCAGGCAGGAGTTGATATGCTCCATCACAACCCCTCAAAACATTTCAACTCCGTGGATCCAAGTGCTACTGGATGATAGTCATTGAGAGAGGCTCTTCTTGGGCACTGGTACAAGTAAAGCCTGCTTGAACTAGACGGGTACCTCAGACTGTCGAAGTGAGAGGTTAAAGATCTCAGTGAACTCTCCAGCCAGTTGATCAGTACAAGTCTTTAGTTCTTGGCCATGCACCCCATCTAGGCCAAATGCTTTTCATGCGCTCACCGTTGTGAAGAATGCTTGCACGTCAGCCTCTGGGACTGTAATTACAGGATTATCGGGTGCTGTGGGAGTTCGTGATGATTCCTCTATGTTTCGACAGTCAAAGCGAGCATAGAAGACTTTGAGTTCATCTGAAAGCGAAGCCCTGCTGTTGCCTTTACTTGATTTAAGAGGTGATAGCATTCAACACCTGCCACAACTGTCAAGCAGCCTTTGTTGTGGGGTGGGGGGTGGGAACCAGAGTACCAGAGCAGATAGTGGAGCGGTTGTGGAGACAGATGTTGATAAGACCTCGAAGTCAGGAATCAAAAGGTTGAGCACACTGGGACTAATGTCCTGAGCTGCTTATACTTCAATTCAAGAAGGATCGTAGGAAAGGCAGATGAGCTCAGGACATGGATCAACACCTGGAATTATGATATTGTCACCATTATTGAGACTTGAGTAGTGAGTAGTGGCTCCATATGTCACTACTACAGGGTGTGATGACCCTGCCTTACACGAGTCCTGGGCTCAGCTGGCTCTGGCTGACAGTAGTGACAGATGGGCCCCTATCTAGGGTTACGGATCCCACTGCCTTGTGGGTGTCTTCGGGTGAAGAGAAGGCTGAGGAGTAAACCCTACACAAATCCGGAGTGGACCCCCTAAGGGAGTTGGATGACGTATCACGTCACCTCCCGGCAGCTCCTGCAGCCAAGCTGATGCCAAATGTACTGCCTCGCATTCCTTTGGACCACATCCGTGAGGCCAAGAGGGGGATCTTGATGTCTGGGCAGCCAAGGATCTCCATAGTCATGGCCCAGGTCTGCGCCCTGGAAAACCGGGCGCATCCATTACCTACTTAGATAGACGGGGCCATGAATATTGAGACTTGTTTGCTGGAGGGGCAGGACTGCCAGCTCAATATTCTGGGGTTCTGTTGTTTCAGAGGTGATAGAGTGGGAACAATTAAGGTGGGAGGGGTGGTGTCACTCATCAGGGAAGATGTCACAGCAGTGCTCGGTCAGCACAGTCTGAAAAACTTGTCTAATGAGGCTTTAGTGGTAAAAATGAGGAATAAGAAAGGTATGAGCAAGTTAATGGGGGTTATAGTACAGACAACCCAACAAGTTTGTGGGACTTAAAGGAACAAATTTGCAGAGAGATCACAGACTGTTGCGAGAAACTTAAGGTTGTTATAGTAGGTGATTTTAACTTTCCACATATTGACTGGGACTCCCATACTATAAAAGGGCGAAAAGGGATGGAGTTTGTCAAATGTTTTCAGGAAAGTTTCCTTAATCGGTACATAGAAGACTCACGAGAGAATGTGCAATACTTGATCTCCCAATTAGGGAATGAGACAGGGCAGGTGACAGAAGTTTGTGTAGGGGAACATTTTACATCTAGTGATCATAATGTCATTAGTTTCGAGGTAGTTATGGAAAAGGACAGGGCTGGTCCTTGGTTTGAGATTCTAGATTAGAAAAAGGCTAGTTTTTGATAGCATCAGAAAGGATCTGACAAGTGTTGTTTGGGATAGGCTGTTTTCTGGCAAAGATGTACATGGTAAGTGGGAGGCTTTCAAGTGAAACTTTGAGAGTACAAAGCATGTACGTACCTGTCAAAATAAAAGGCAAAGATAACAGGTTTGGGGAACCTTGTTTTTTGAGCGATATTGAGGCCCTGGTTAAGAAAAAAGGAGGTGCATAGCAGGCAGGAACAAAGGAGGTACTTTATTATAAGAAATGCAAAGATAATTAAATAACCCTCAGTGACAGGTGAGGTACTGTAGGATTCGAGGATAGAAACTGTTGTACCGCTGTTTAAGAAAGCCTCTAAAAATAAACCAGGAAATTATAGGCCGGTGAGCCTGACATCAGTAGTGGGAAAGTTATTGGAAGGTATTCTAAGGGACTGAATACATGAGTATTTGGAAAGACAGGGACCGTTTATGAATAGTCAGTATGGCTTTGTGCCTGGTAGGTCATGTCTAACTAATTAAATAGAGTCTTTTTGAGGAAGTTACCAGGAAAGCTGATGAAGACGAGACAGTGGATATTGTCTACATGGACTTCAGCAAAGCATTTGACAAGGTCTGTCCTTCATGGGAGGCTGGTCAAGAAGGATCAGTCGCTCGGCATTCAGGATGAGGTTGTAAATTGTATTAGACATTGGCTTTGTGTGAGAAGCCAGAAGGTGTTGGTGGACGGTTGCCTCTGACTGGAGGACTGTGACTAGTGGAGTGCCACAGGGATTGGTGCTGGATCCATTGATTTTTGTCATCTACAGCATGATCTGGATGATAATGTGGTCAACTGGATCAGCAAATTGGTGCATGACACCAAGATTGGGAGTGTGGTGGGCAAAGCTTGCCGCAGGATCTGGCCCAGCTGGAAAAATGGCACTGAATTTAATGCAGACAGGTGTGAGGTGTTGCACTTTGGGAGGACCAGCAGGGGAGGGTATTACAGAGTGAGTAGTGGGGCACTGAGGAGTGTGGTAGAGCAAAGGGATCTGGGAATACAGGTCCATAATTCATTGAAAGTGGTGACACAGGTGGATAAGGTCATAAAGAAAGCTTTTGGCACATTGGCCTTCATAGATCAAAGTATTGAGTAAAGGAGTTGGGATGTTATGTTGAAGTTATACAAGATGTTGGTGAGGCCTAATTTGAGTATTGTGTGCAGACTTGGTCATCTACCTACAGGAAAGATGCAGATAAGAGTGAAAGAGGAGAGGGAAAAAAATGACAAAGCTGCTGCCGGGACTGGAGGTCCCGAGTTATAAGGAAAGATACCATAGGTTAGAGCTTTATTCCCTAGAACGTAGTAGACTGAGGAGAGATTTGATGGAGGTGTACAAAATTATGAGGGGTAAATAGGGTAAATGCAAGTAGGCTTTTTCCACCGAGGCTGGGTAAGACAACTAGAAGTCATGGGTGAAAGGTAAATTATTAAGGGGAATGTGAGGGGGACTTCCCTCACTCAGAAGGTGGTAATAGACAATAGGTAGGAGTAGGCCATTCAGCCCTTCGAGCCAGCACCACCATTCACTATGATCATGGCTGATCATCCACAATCAGTACCCTGTTCCTGCCTTCTCCCCATATCCCTTGACCTGCTATCATTGAGAGCTCTATCTAACTCTTTCTTGAAAGAATCCAGAGAATTGGCCTCCACTGCCTTCTGAAGGAGAGCATTCCACAGAACCACAACCCTCTGTGTGAAAAAGTTTTTCCTTCATTCTAAATTGTCTACCCCTTATTCTTAAACTGTGGCCTCTGGTTCTGAACTCCCCCAACATCGGGAACATGTTTCCTGCCTCTAGTGTGTCCAATCCCTTAATAATTTTATATGTTTCAATCAGATCCCCTCTCATCCTTCTAAATTCCAGTGTATACAACCCTAGTCGCTCCAGTCTTTCAACATATGACAGTCCCGTCTTCCTGGGAATTAACCTCGTGAACCTACGCTGCACTCCCTCAATAGCTAGAATGTCCTTCCTCAAATTTGGAGACCAAAACTGTACACAATACTCCAGGTGTGGTCTCACCAGGGCCCCGTACAACTGCAGAGGGATCTCTTTGCTCCTATACTCAACTCCCCTTGTTATGAAGGCCAACATGCCATTAGCTTTCTTCACTGCCTACTGTACCTGCATGCTTACTTTCAGTGACTGATGAACAAGGACACCTAGATCTCAAAAACACAAAATAATCTGCAGATGTTGGGATCAAAGCAACACTCACAGCACGCTGGAGGAACTCAGCAGGTCGGGCAGCATCAGTGGAAACGATGAGTCGACGTTTCGGGCTGGAACCCTTCGTCAGGACTGAAGAAAGAAGGAGGGGGAAGCATTCTTCAAATCCTTCCCCCCCTTCTTTCTTCAGTCCAGATGAAGGGTTCCGGTCCGAAACGTCGACTCATCGTTTCCACTGATGTTTGCCGACCTGCTGAGTTCCTTCAGCGTGTTGCGTGTTCACCTAGATCTCATTGTACTTCCCCTTTTCCTAACTTGACACCATTCAGATAGTAATCTGCCTTCCTGTTCTTGCCACCAAAGTGGATAACCTCACATTTATCCACATTAAACTGCATCTGCCCACTCACCCAACCTGTCCAAGTCACCCTGCATTCTCATAACATCCTCCTCACATTTCACACTGCCACCCAGCTTTGTGTCATCTGCAAATTTGCTAATGTTACTTTTAATCCCTTCATCTAAATCATTAATATATATTGTAAACAGCTGCGGTCCCAGTTCCGAGCCTTGCGATACCCCACTAGTCACTGCCTGCCATTCTGAAAAAGACCCATTAATCCCTACTCTTTGTTTCCTGTATGCCAACCAATTTTCTGTCCATGTCAGTACCATCCATTCAGTAAGAATGTGGAACAAGCTGCCAGCACAAGTGGTGGATGTAACTTTGATTTCAAAATTCAAGAGAAGTTTGGATAGGTACATGGATGAGAAGGGTATGGAGAGCTGTGGTCCAGGTAGAGGTCAATGGGACTAGGCACTTTAAATGGTTCAGCGAAGGTTTGAATGCCATATCTGGTGTGCTGGGAGCAAGCCATAGAACACAATCTCTCATTTTCCCTTGATACAGCAATCATGTCCTCAGTGACTGCACATTTGATAACAAGATGCTGCGTACAGGGGGTCTCATTCCTCTGTGTTTCAGCCCCCCACCCCAGTCTTGTTTCCAGCCATGATGATAAATCTAAGTATGCTCAAACCTGCTTGCTTGAGTCAGCCGAGTCCTTCAAAAGATCATGAAATCCACAGTTCATTAAAGTTGATTTAAAAGCACATTGCTTAAAGGGAAATTACATGCTGCAACAAGGTATATTTAAAAGTACTGTAACATAGCCATGGTTCACAGGCACCTCCTTTGTTAACCACACATTGTGCCTCTTTCTCATGGAAGTTCTCCTTCTAATTGGGATAAATGCATGATATTATAGACCAGTTGATTGAATACCTACCACATTACATCTACTTATTTTCCCAGTTTACTATCATACCATTTTAATTGCCCTTACTGAATTTGAAGATAGTGATTTTAGCCCTGTGACATTCGCCCTCAAACTGCACCTGGAATTCTATTATATCATGGTCTCTACTTCCTCAAGGATCTTTAAACACAAATGCATATTAATCCTACCTCATTTACCCATGACCGAATCTAAAATATCTTCTTTCCAGATAGCTTCTTTTCCAAGAAAACAAAAGAATAAAAAAAATGTGCACCAGCCATACTTCTCCTACAATATCCTTGCCAATTTTGTTCAATCAATCAATAAATAGATTAAAATCTCCCATGTTCCCTTCAATAATGCCCGGTGTATTTCCTAGTTCATGTTCCACCCTATGGAAGTGGAGTTGACCCATATATACTTCCACCAGTATCTTCCTGCCATAGAAAATAGGTGCAGGAGTAGGCCATTCGGCCCTTCGAGCCTGCACCGCCATTTATTATGATCATGGCTGATCATCTAACTCAGAACCCCAACCCAGCCTTCCCTCCATACCCCCTGACCCCCGTAGCCACAAGGGCCATATCTAACTTCCTCTTAAATATAGCCAATGAACTGGCCTCAACTGCTTCCTGTGGCAGAGAATTCCATAGATTCACCACTCTCTGTGTGAAGAAGTTTTTCCTAATCTCGGTCCTAAAAGGCTTCCCCTCTATCCTCAAACTGTGGCCCCTCGTTCTGGACTTCCCCAACATCGGGAACAATCTTCCTGCATCTAGCCTGTCCAATCCCTTTAGGATCTTATACGTTTCAATCAGATCCCCCCTCAATCTTCTAAATTCCAACGAGTACAAGCCCAGTTCATCCAGTCTTTCTTCATATGAAAGTCCTGCCATCCCAGGAATCAATCTGGTGAACCTTCTTTGTACTCCCTCTATGGCAAGGATGTCTTTCCTCAGATTAGGGGACTAAAACTGCACACAATACTCCAGGTGTGGCCTCACCAAGGCCTTGTACAACTGCAGTAGTACCTCCCTGCTCCTGTACTCGAATCCTCTCACTATAAATGCCAGCATTGATAGTCAGGATTTTAAACCAAACCAATTCTACATTATTATTCACCGTCTCTATATAATGACTCGACTCTGTTCAAATACCATCTTTGATTAAAAACATTGCCCTGCCCCTTTCCCCTTTGATTTGTTCATTTATAACCTGCACCCTGCACAATTTTTTCTCTTAATTGATTAGATGTCCCATTCTTGAAGTTCTCCCCCATTCCACCCAGCCCTGTTCCCAACTATTTTTTTGGAGTTCTGTCTGCAGTGCTGTTTATGCCACTCCCTATGACAGTCATGATTCAGATAAAGCCCATAGCAAAGGATCGTATGTCTCCTTCAAAAGTAATGGTGCCCGTATCCCTTGAATTTTAACCCATTTCTCCCACACCGCACTGAGTCATCCATTTACCTCTCTAATATCATTTAGACTTTGCCAGTCCTCGTATTCCAAGTATTAATGTGGAAATGATCACCCCTTTTCAATTTTGCCCCATACTCTTCATAATCCCTGAGCAGAACCTCTTTCTAGTCCTACGTCATTAGTGTTCACATGGACCTCACTAACTGGATCCTCTGCTACCAATTCCAGCCCCAAAAGTTGTTGTAAACCCTAGCATCAGGTAGGCAAATCAACCTTCAGGACTCCCTAAACTTGCTGCAGAGAACAGGTACCTGTTATGAATACTACAATGCCTATAAAAAGTATTCACCCTCCCCTACCCTTGGAAGTTTTCATGTTTTATACGATTGAATCACAGCGGGTTTAATTTGGCTTTTTTGACACTGATCAACAGAAAAAGACTCTTTCGTGTCAAAGTAAAAACAGATCTCTGCAAAGTGACCTAATTAAAAGTATAAAACACAAAATAATAGATTGCTTAAGATTCACCCCCTTTAATATGACACACCAAATTATCACTGGTGCAGCCAATTGGTTTGAGAAGCTACATAATTAGTTAAACAGACATCTATTTTTGGAGACCTCTGTGCAGGCAAGGTGTTTCAATTGACTGTAGTAAAAACACCCCTGCATCTGGAAGGTCCAACTGCTGATGAGACAGTATCCTGGCAAAAACTACACCATGAAGACAAAAGGACAGTCTAAACAACTCCATGAAAAGTTTATTGAAAAGCACAAGTCAGGAGATGGATACAAGAAAATTCCCAAGTCACTGAATATCCCTTGGAGTACGGTTAAGCCAATCATCAGGAAATGGGAAGAATATAGCACAGCTGTAAATCCGCCAGAGCAGGCCATCCTTAAAAACTGAGTGACCATGCAAGAAGGGGATTAATGAGGGAGGCCACCAAGAGACCTTTGACAACTCTGGACGAGTTACAAGATTCCGTGGCTGAGATGGGAGAGACTGTATATACAACTGTTGCCCGGGTGCAGCTTTATGGGAGAGTGGCAAAGAGAAAGCCACTGTTGAAGAAAGCTCACATGAAATCTCAGCCAGAGTTTGCCAGAAGTCATGTGGGCGGCTCTGAAGTCAGCCAGAAGATTTTATGGTCTGATGAAACCAAAATTGAGTTTTTTTGCCAACAGACTAAACGTTATGTTTGGCATAAGCCAAACACTCCACATCATCAAAAATACACCATCCCTACCATGAAGCATGGTGGTAGGTGCATCATGCTGTGGGGATGCTTCACTGCAGCAAGCCCTAGAAGGTTTGTGAAGATAGAGGGTAAAATGAATGCAACAAAATACAGGGAAATCCTGTTGCAGTTTTCAAGAGAACTGCAACTTGGGAAAAGATTTGTCTTCCAGCAAGACAATGACTCCAAGCATAAAGCCAAAGCTATACAATAATGGCTTAAAAATAGAGTCATGTCCTGGATGGTCAAGTCAGATCCAGACCTCAAACCAATTGAAAATTTGTGGCCAGACTTGAAAAGGGCTGTTCATTAGAATTAAAATTTTATTTCTTACATTCATTACACGACATGAGAAAGTAAAAATCTTTTCATTGTGTCTCCGTCGCTATGTTCACTCACAATCTCCATCCAATCTGACAGAGTTTGAGCAGTTTTGTAAGGAAGAACGGGTAAAAATTGCAGCGTCCAGATTTGCAAAGCTGATAGAGACCTACCCACACAAACACAAGGCTCTAATTGCTGCCAAAGATGCACCTGCTAATTATCGACTTGAAGGGGGTGAATACTTATGCAATCAATTATTTAATGTTTTATATTTGTAATTAACTTCGATCACTTTGTAGAGATCTGTTTTCACTTTTGACACGAGTCTTTTTGTGTCGATCATCCAAAAAAGCCAAATTAAATCTACTGTGATTTAATGTGGTAAAACAATAAAACATGAAAAGTTCCAAGGGAGGTGAATCCTTTTTATGGGTACCATACATTTCGCTTTACTGTCCTCCACTTGAATGCCTCTCGTGTTATAGACAGTTAGCACGTCCTCTCAGCAGTCTCTGCCCTCATCCAAACAGGAAGCAAGGACCTTGCACCTGTTAAAGGCAAGAACTGAAGATCCTCTGGATTCTTCTACTTGCCTCTTCTGCAGTCACACCAATTGCTCTGGAGAAATGGGCATGAGTCTCCATATTGGTGATGTAATATTTATGGTGAAAACAACACTACAGTCTTATTGGAGACAAAGAACCATGATATAGGCTCGGATGATGAAGGACTACCATAGTGGAGAAACTGGAGATGTGTTTTTATGCATCTGTAGTCCTTATGCTTGACACAACTTTGGGTAGCGCCATAAAGAACAAAAGGAACACTTGTGATAGGCTGAAGAAACAGAAGGAGAGAAGGTGAGTGCCTGCTGAGAGAAAGTGCGGGTTTGGTAATTGCTGGTAATCTATCTGGAGGAGGTAAACTTTGACAACCCAGTTTGGAAATCCTCATAGTTCGGCAGTTGGCTCAACCCGTTGTTTCCTGTGCCTACCTTAAACTAACTGTGACCATGTTTCCGGTACTCCCTGGGTCCTGGCTCCCATGATTCCAGTTAAACTCTTCTAACCCCATTTCATATGTTCCCTTCAAACATGCACTTTACTGGAATATTTATCATGCGTCTATACTTAAAAGAATGTTTTAAAAATGATTGGGTGTGTTAGCAGCAGTAACATCCAATAGTATGAGAAATCTGCTGAAGATAGAGGATGCTGGATTATTGGAGTTTTACTGTGAAAGGAGCAGAACAGGAACAGAGAGAAAAGGACAAGGCTGGCACGGTGAGATATAGAACTGTAGTTGCTGGAGATAAAACAGCCAATGCTGAAAATACTCAGCAAGTCAGGCATGTACGGTGAGAGATAAATACCAAGTTACCTCACAGATTGAAGACATTTATCAGAACCGGTCAGTTCCAACACAATCTAAACAAAGAAGACAATTGTAGGGATGAGGGAAGAGTTGGCTCTGATTGACTAGAAAACACATTGAAAGCTGTGACAGGGTAGGTAAAGGACAGCATTTAGAGAAATTAGGTATAGTTTGAAGAAACGCAAAGATCCGACAAATGGGGGACAGGAGGAATTAAAGCCAGAATTAAATCCACGGAAGAAGCTTTTATGGTCGTCAAGAATAGCACTTAGCCTGTGGGTTGGGAAGAGTTTTCAACTCAAAGGAGGCCAAGAAATTGTTAAAGGAAAGTAAGATTGATTGCCAAGAAGAAAGATAAAGAAAAATGTTTACGCTTCCAATAGTATTGTAGGGTGGGGTGGGGAAGGAAATGAGCAAAGGCCAATATTGGCTTCTGATAGAGGTGGAAGGAATTACATGGGAATAAGAAAATAGCAAAGGAATTACATAGATACTTCATCTTCACCTTCAAACCTCCCTGAAGTATCTAGTGAGAATAAGGAAATAAAGGAATTAAGTACCTAAATTTTCAAAAATGGTTGAGACTAAAAGCTGATAAATCTCAAGCACCTGTTAATCAACATCAACATATTTTAAAAGAAGCAACTAGAGAGGAACCAAACTGATTATCATCTTTCAATAGTCTTCAAATTCTGGAATTGTTTCTGCATATTGCAAAATACCATGTGCAGCCTCATTAAGAAAGGAGGGAAAGAGAAACTACTGACCTGTAAGCCTAACACCGGTAGTAGAGAAAATGCTGGACACTATACTAAAGGATGTAACAGAACATCTTGAAAATAGTAATAGTATTGAAGTGTCAATACAGATTTATGAAAGAAAGATGCTTGGGTTCTGACTAGTAGAATAAGTAAGGGATAAGTCCATGGATCTGACATTGGTTATCAAGGATAGCTACACAAAACAGGCAGCAATGTACCCATATCGATGGTATCAAATTGACAGAAAAGTGAGAATCACCACTTCACAATAATGGTTCATGAATCTTTGGTATTTTCTGTCTGTTACAGAACCTCTCGGGGGGTTAAATAGCCTATTCCTGCTATCACAGTTCCTATGTTGACCAGCTGGAAAGGTTGATACGGTAAAATTACTGAGTGCAATGTCGTGGTTACAAGGTGTCCTTTAAATTTAGTTGGAAGAGTGAAAGAAAGTTGGAACGAGAGAAGCAAAGTGATTAAAGCGGGTGGGGGAAGAGTTGTATAGGGTTGAGACAAAATGCTGGCAGTGAGAATATGTAGAGTAAAGAAGCTGATAGGAAACATTAGGTGATTGTTGGAGAGGGAGGGAACAGAGTACATTGAGGCAGTAGGGTTAGAAAATTTGGGAGGAATATTGCAGGAAATTGGAAGGACAATGAAAATGGGGAAACATGGGCTGCAAGGGATCACATGAAGAAAATTAAGTGTTTGGGAAATAGTATCAGTGTAAGGGGAGAGCATGGGAAAAAGACAGAGTGAAGAGTTAATGTCCCTGGAGGTAAGAAATTAAATGGGAAGAGTGTGTGGGGTAGAGAATAAAATAGAGATTGTGAGGGAAAATCTGAGAGGGGGAGAATGTTTTGGAGAGGTTGTGGAAGAGAACAGCTGTACAGATGGAATGTATATTTAGAATAAGAGTGGATGAGCAGACTGTATCAAAGAAAATGGGCCAGTGGAAATTTAGGGAAGAAAGATTGTATAACAGTGGAGTATGAAGTGAGAGTGTGAAGTACAGAGTGGAAGAGAAAGTGCCCAGTTTACTTACTCTGCCATATTTTCCCTTAGTTTCTTTATCCTTGGCCCCCACCCATAAAGACCTGCAGCACTCACTCCAAATACAGTCTCCATTCCCATAACTCTCTCACCTTTGCACCAACCATTGACTTGCATCACAGACGCTCAGCCCCAGTGTATTCTCTCTCTGAACACACTGTGTTCCACATCCATGGTGCTTTCCAGCAGAGTTCATCATTTAACCTACACCACTAAAACAGATTCTCTGGCCATTAGACGAGTTTCAGTTTTGACATATTTGTAAGCTTAAACCAGCTACTGCATTATCTCATTCAAAAACTGAAGGTGGCTCTTCAGTCAACCAAGTCTGTGCCAAGCACCAGGCCTAATTTCTACCAATTTTCTTTTACACTCTCCTCACATTCCTATCAACTCCCCACCATTCAGCTACACACTACAGAGACTAAATAAGCTACAGATACACATGCCCTTGGGGTGCAGGACAAAATCTTACCACATAAGGGAAACCTATGTAGTCATAGTGAGAATTGCAAAACCTCCACATACACAGCACTAGATGGCAGGATTGAAGTCAGATCACTGGATCTGGAAACAAAGGCATTGATGTGTACACTTCCCTGATTGCAATAGTTTGTGGCCAATGAACATGAGTACAACTGTCTCCTTTCATTCCACCCACACATTCCATGCTCTTTAAGATCAAAGGTACCTGAAAATTTTCAAACAATAAATCTCAAGACATTTTGCATATTAATATCTGGGCATGTCTTTGCTAAAATGTCATGCATTATTGCAACTCCCTCAGAAGAGAAAAAAAAATGTTTCATTTGTTGCATTCCATCAAAACATACAGTGAAATGCATCACTTGCATCAAATTAAATCAGTGAGGTTTGTGCTGGGCATCCCACAAGAGTCACCACCATTTTTCCGGAGCCAAGCATGCTCACAATTTACTAACGCTAACCTGCACACTTTCAGAATGTGGGAGGAAACTGGAACACTCGGAGGAACCCGCATGGTCATGGGGAGAATGTACAAACTCCTTACAGACAATAAATATTGAATCCTGGTCTTACAGCTAGTGCTATAAAGCACTGCACTAACCACTACGTTACCCCTTATCAATACTACAGTGGCTGCTGTGTTGTGCTGGCCCTACGGTACTTCGATGACTGATACAAGATGAGTGCCAGGCTGTGATTTCATCATTAAAAGCACAGGTAGGCTGCAGAGAAAAATTCATCTTTAGTACCCATGGGAATTGTATAATTGCGCAGACTAATATCTCTGCCTTCTGTCCAATCAGCTGTGGGACCCGACACAGGGGTTTGGTTTAAAAAAATAGGAAAAAGAAAATAGTTTCATTGTTTGCGATTTTCTTAACCACTTTTATAATCAATGGCTAAAGCGTATTGATTATCAAGTTCCCAAAGCAAAAGTTAGCTGGCCTGCAACATCTGCGAGACATATGGTGACACCAGTTCCCAGGCCAAGGAAAGGAAGTACAAAGGCTTAGCCAGGATCTTACCTCAGAGTATTATCCAGAAACCCAAGACTGATGACTCATTGATAACTGACAGCTCTGTCATGTAAGAAAGCAGACTCCTGTTGCTCAATAAATCAGCACTCTCACTTGATGGTTTCTCAATCCAGCTCTATAATTGTTCTTCTCATTCATTCAGTGTTATTGCAAGAAGGATCAGAAAGTATACATATGAGGAAAGCTTAGAGAACAGTGCATTCAAAATAAAAGCACACACGGGAGATTCTGCAGATGATGGAAATTCAGATCAGTACCCAGCTGGTCAGTCAGGCATCTATGGAAGTGAATGAACAGGACGTTCTTTTAGAACTGAGATGCAGAGAAATTACTTTAGTCAGAGGGTGGTAAATCTGTGGAATTTGTTGCCACCAGTGGCTGTGGAGACCAAGTCATTGGGTGTATTTAAGGCAGAGACAGAAGGTTCTTGATTAACCAGGGCATCAAAGGATATGGGGTAAGGCAGGGGAGTGGGGATGACTGGAAGAATTGGATCAGATCATGATTGAATGGCGGAGCAGACCCAATGGGCCGAATGGCCCACTTCTGCTCCTATATCTTATGGTCTTAATGAAGTAAGAAGCTGGGAGGTGATAGGTGGAAAAGATAAAGGGCTGGAGAAGAAGGAATCTGATAGGAGAGGAGAATGGGCCATGGGTGAAAGGGAAAGAGGAAGGGCACCAGGCCATAAGCAGGTGAGGAGAAAAGGAAAGGGGCCAGCGTGGGGAACCAAAGGGGTAAAAATATTAGAAGTTGGAGAAATCGATGTTCACGCCACCAGGTTGGAGACCACCTAGGTGGAATACAAAGGGTTGTTCCTCCAACCTTAGAGTGGCCTCATCATGACAGAAGAGGCGGCCATGGCTGACCTGTCAGAACAAGAATGCGGATAGGAATTAAAATGGGTGGGCCACTGCTAAATCTACTTACTGTGGATGGAGTGGAGGTGCTGGACAAAGCAGTCCCCCAATCTACGTCAGGTCTCACAAATGTAGAGGAGGCTCCATTGGGAACACCGGATACAGTAGACAATCCCAACAGATTCACAGGTGAAGTGTTGCCACATCAGTAAGGACTGTCTGAGGCTCTGAAAAGAGGCGAGGGAGGAGGTAAATGGACAGGTGGAGCACTTCTGCTGCTTGTAGAGATAAGTGCCAGAAGGGAAATAAAAATAAATGCAAGTTTTGCAAAACTACTGTCATTTACGTTAAGACAACAGTTAAGGGGGAGTAAGTACCAACAACATGATATGGACTCCATTAAATAATATTGAAATAAACTGGCATGAGTGTCGAGTTCAAGGTCATCTGAAATTATGGTAACTGAAAAGGTGGGAAAGCAAGTTCAATTCCAAAGTTAGATCTTCCAGGTAATACCGCAGGTAACACTAGAAAAACTGTAGGACGTGAACGTATGTTTGTTGGATACACATGATATGGGTTACTCTGCACATGCAAAGGATTGCAAAAGTTACACTTTTTGCATGCTTCTGTCCTTCAGTGACATTGGCCATACCAAATGTTAACCTCACATACATTCTACAGTCACTGAGTTAAACAGCACCGAGGAATCAATAATAATGAGCTATAGGACCTGCACTGGAATAGGCATTTGCCTAAATAAATTAATCTGCATTTATACAGCACCTATAACCTCAGGGCACCTTGAAAACTTTACAACCAAATACACACTTCGTAAGTCTAATTGCTATTATGTTGGAACACACAGTAGCTATAACGCACACAGTAAAGTCACTCACACAGAAGTAATTACATTTTTGAAGGCATGAAAGATGGTTATGGAGAAACCACAGGGGAGTTTTAATTTAGTGCTGCAAAGGTCTCTTGGAGATGTAAAGAATGAAAAAGACTTTTGAGCTGCAAGCTTCTTTAACCGCTGCCCCCCCCCAACACTTCAGCAATGTTTAAATAAAGCTTGATACAAGTGTTATAACAAAAAAACATTTTATTTCTAAAGGTATATAAAGTATAAGTGGGCTAATATCAAAGACTCTGGATATCAGAAAATCCGTAAGACAATTTCAAACAACAAATGCACCCAGTGTATCACATGCATTGGAGAAGTGCAGGACATTGTAGCACAGGACCCAGCATACTAGATCTTCAACCTGGAAATGGCACTCAACCATTTCAGGGAAGGGATTTCACCTCCAGGAGTGGCTGCAAAGCTTGCACCTTAACCCAATCTTTTTAAAGGATGGACGCAGAAGCTCAGTAGAGACATGACTTGTGTGGACACCTTGTCATCTCAGTTGAGGCTGTGGGAAATTATTTAATAAGATCAACTACTGGAAATGGGCTATAGTAAGAATAATTCCAAAAGAGGAGAGAGAAAGGGGTGGGATAGGAATGGGGAAAGGGAAGTTCATAATGCTAATCACATCCTTGGAAATGCCAAGATCTATGACTGCTTATGACGCTTCACAAATGGGCTCAAATACTGCAGTTTCAAGTGTGCATCATCTTGACACCTGCCTAACTCTATTCACGATGTCTGCATCGTCACAGACCCAATGAAAATAATTTTTACCCACATAATACAAAAAGAAACTAACCATAGTTCTCTCAGGAGCACCCAAGGTGAGAGTTCAACAAAGGACAAATCATTTTTAGGGATGATACAATTTTCTGAGATTAAAACAGCTTTCAATAAGGGCACAGCTGGTTTCATCTCACTCTCTAGGGAAAAGAGTTCCTCCAGTTGTGTTCCAGTATTAGTATTACCTATTCTTTAAAAGATCAATAAACAACACCCAGGACTCTTCTCGGTTCTGTGCCATTGACTTTTGGAAGGAGTGGACTATCAGCACCAAGTCAGATTATTCCATGTCAGTGCACTGCCTAGAAAACAAACCTGATGCCAGAGGAGGTGGTGCACACTAAAACACAAATTATCTGGCTCCTTAGATGTCACATCAGTTATCAATTTCATGCCCTTACAGGAAAGGTGAGTAGGAAAGTTGGAAGACACATTCAAAATGTCAAGGGCATTAGGCAAGAAAATGTTTTTCCCATGGCCTGGCAGATGAGAAATTAGAGATGAAAGATTTAAAGTAAAAACTTGTATGAAAGGGAAAATAATCTTAGACATTATAATTTGGGAGGTACTACCCCAATGGTGGTGGAAACAGGTAAGAAAATAGAACTAGAAATCAGACCTGCTGTGAACTAATTAAATGACAAAGCAGGTATTGTTCGTATTTTGTTATCTTCATATTAAAGTTACAGCATGGAAGGAGAATCCTCAATCTGTTGGATCAGTAGCAACTCTGTGGAACAGTAATCCAGCTAATCCCACTTCCCAGACCTCTTCAAAGCTCTGCAAAATTTCATCTTTTCAAGTACTTAATTGGGCCCCTAAATGGATAATTTTCCAAAACAGCCATCATCAGCCAGATAAACTAAATAGCACTATCCTATGGAGCAAAGACTATTCTCCCATTGGAACAAACAGGTTCTGTTGTTACAGATATCCAATGTGTCCATAAATTGGAAAATACACAAAAATCACTTGATGTGAGAAACCTACTAGCAGTATTGCAATGAACAGCAATAAAAGTACACAGCTGTGATAGTTACTAAAAGTGGGGAAACCAGTCCTGCCATTTGTCAGAATGAGCATCATGTACACGTTAGACCTATTACACGTTAGACCTATCTTTGTATAAGTGTCCACAAACTGGTGTTTGTAATTGACGGACAGCTTGCAGAACAATTAGCAAATTGGCCCCTGCTGGTCAGATGAACAGAGAAGGTTTCCAATAACTGACATGAGACTAGCATCCGCCTTGCTCTGGCAATCTAAACTCCAAACTTTATCTGTTTACATGGGTTACGAAAAGCTTTAAAATTTTCAAGTATTTTTTTCTTCCCTACGGTGCTTCAAAGTCAAGAACCTACTGTCTCTCAATAGTAAATTACTAAACTGGGGAATACACACAAAATGCTAGAGGAACTCAAGTCAGGCAGCAGCTACAGAGCGATGTTTCAAACTGGAAAGGAAGGGGGCAGAAGCCAGAGCAGTACAAGCTGGCGGGTGAAATGTGAGAGCACGAGAAGGGGAAGGGGGGTGGGTGGTGGTAATAGGGATCCGGAAGGAAAAGAAAGTTGAGATCAAAGATTAAATCAACCAACTTCTTAATAGAGCAGGCTTGAGGCCAATTGATCTTCTACTCCCTGTTGTGTTCTCCAAAGATAATAGAAAAGATTACTGCACAATTAACATGAATTAATTTAGATTTAATAATTACAGAAACTTGAAAGGACTATGGATTTTCTATGGACCACCCAAAACCTTCCAGTATCCCCTCTCTATTATGTTTGGAAATACAGCGACGATTGTACGTTTAACTTTATTCAGGATGTTATCTTATTCAGGTAGTAGAATTGAGAGGATGCATTTAATTTTGGAAATTTGGAAAATGTGAGGCAAACTGCTTTACTAAAGCAGAAACAGATGAAGCAATACTGGCAGATCTGGCTCACAGGAGGGATACAGCAGCATTTATTCTGTGCACATTGTCAAATAGCTAGAAATGAATTGAAGAGAAATGAAGCTCTGTTAAAAGTCAATTTTAGTTCCAAACATTGGGTCAATATCCTGGAATGATGGTTGTTTTCCTGGAATTCAAATGATTAAACAGTGCTTTGAATAAACATTTTTGAAGCATTAAGGAGATCTGACAGGATACATAGGAGGGAACTATAACTGCTGGGACATATTTTCCCCCTTGGGAGCAAAGGAAAAAATAAGCAGGCCCGATGTATTTCTCTTCACATATGGTGACAAACATTTGGAACACGCTTCAGCACATGGCAACTTTTGTCAAGCTGGAGGATAAACTTGAGATTGTAGGATTTTATTAACCAAAGAGTTACATTGAAAAATAAAGGTATACGGAGAAACAAATCAGCTGTGATCTCACAAAGTGGTAAAAGTGGCCCAAGGGACTTATGACCTTCTCATGTTTACAAGTTCTGACTGAAAGACTATCTTCACCACAATGATTACAATTCAAGGTGGCTGTCCATTATTTCACCAGGTTATCAGGGCTGAGTGATAAAAGCTGGCCCAGTCAGCACCACTCACAGCCTGAGAATGGCCATAATACTGTGCAGAGGAACAACTAACTAGCTGATTCAATGCTCAACAACACATGTAACACGCAGCTTCTGCGAAGTCCTGTTACACTCTTTACTACAGTTTCTTTCTCTGGTCAGCAAAACAGAAAAGGAGACACTGAAACACTGCAGAAAACATCCATGGGCTCTAGAATCAGCATCATGGATTTTTTGTGAGAAAAGCTGAAGAAATTAGATCTTTCCAGTTTAAAATGAAGGACCACGAGATAGTCAATGCCACAACAAAAGGCAGAATACCAAAGAATACTTTGGTAACTGTCCACTGTACACGGGTTCCAGGAAATAACAGGCTACTGCAGTATTGCCACCAGAATATTCTTCATGCAATGATCAAGTGTTTTAGTAACATGGGCAAAAATTCCAGAATTATCAAAATGCAAGTTAGAAGTTGCAGTGAGGGTACAGTGCAAGATTTATTGCTAGTTGGATGAAAGGATCCCCCTTATTTATATTATCGTGCAGTATGGAGAAATGCAATACATGTCTTGGAAGACAGCTGATTTACCTCGACATTCAGGGGAATTACTAGACCTGCAGCATGCTGCCAAACTGGGAAAAATTTAATCAGAGATCTCTCACGAATAGATCTACACCCAAGGCAACCCCTGACCATCCTATTCAGCTTTATGGCCCCAAGCAGTTAACCGGTCAGTTATGTAGCTAGATCCAAGGTATAGTCAACACCTATTTCATGTGAACAATCAGCATTTTATAAAACAATTGAAAGGTTTTAAACATAAGAAAAAAAAACAACCACATTTTCTCCAACAGCTAAAACACACGGCAAGTTATTGAGAATGCATTCTACAAATAATATTTAGCATTCCACAGAATTTACATTTACTGTGGCAAACCCAAGAGCCACAAAATAAAATCCTCTTGCAGGAAATTGAATCTGACACTACAAATGCATCCTAATGATCCATTCTTGAAATTCTAGTCAATGTTCATGTAAAGATCTTTTGATGATTAAGACTGAGAGGGAATACTTGTTTATAAACCTATTACTACAAAATTGTGATTTAGACTATCCCTTATTAATTCAGCCAAGAAACACAGTTGTTTAGGTTACTTCCATTTTTAACATGAGTTGCATTTCTTTATATAAAAAAAGGTCAGGCACAACACTGTACAACTGAACAAGAGAACAGCAATATGGTCAGTGATGGTACTGGATAATCAGCACAGACAAGAATTCTCCTTCCCGTCAACTCTTGTATATGGGGTTACAAAGCTTCTCAGAAGGAGTTTATTGCATTTTATATATGTACAATTAATTTTACTTAACACAATGCAATGGTGAAAAAAACTTTAAAAAATCAATTTCTATCCCAGTTATTTAGTTACTGTACTATTTATACAATGGCTTCTGTGACATTTGCTTCCACCTCTCCATCACGTTGGACTATTCCGTGACCTGGGCCGTCTGTCCATCTGCGGTCTGATTAGTGGATTGGATGAACATGGGCTGGGCGATGTCTTGTCCGGCTGGCATGGTGACCTGTTGAATCTGGTACAGCTGCTGCAGAGATCAAGACCAAATAGTAACAAATTAGACCCCTCACAGATCAAGTAGCAATATTCTACAAGACACTTAGGTTCAACACCTTTTCTAGGCAATGACCAGAAAACAGTTCACATGGCTCAACTTGTCCAAACCAGATACCAACCTCCTCCTGCCATTTTTAACTTCACCCTAACAGCATCACAATGAGACACAAACTATTCAGAATCAAAGCCAAAGGCATTTAGTAGGTGGCAGTTGTTGCAAACAATAAGGTAACTTCTGCTTTGATTTATGGAAGAATACAAAAATATAAACAGGATAAAGCCCTCATAAAGGTCAATACCTGTGAATAACATCACAGATCACCTTCTACTTCAGGGCCACCTCCCCATATCCAAAAATCCATCGATCTCTTTTAATGTACTCACTGTCAGAGCCTTTAAAGCGCTCATGGGTAGGCAATTCCAAATACCCTCTGAGTAAACAATCTCTATCTCCCGAAGAGCCAACCTACCTATTGCCCATTATGCCACTCGCATATAGGGCAGCAATGCAGGTCCTCCATCTCTGATGGTGTTCAGGGCTTCCTTCAGCATGTCAGTAGCTTGGTTTTCACTACTGTCAGTCATGCAAGTTCCAGGTGGAGAACCAGGAATATGTCCAACGATTCTTCATGCTATTTCTGTAACAGTTTTGCTTTACCAGTCAGGTTGTTAGCACTGAACTGAACCCATGAACCTGGGGGACTGGTGGATCACTCTTGGCCTGGCCTCTACCCTTCGACCTTTTTGGCATGGGTGACCCTACCAAGAGCCAAAGCATAAAGCTCCGTCTCCAGCCAATATAGCTCTCCATGTCATTAAGGGACTCAAGCCTCCAAACCATAACAAGGCTGTGGTCCTCTGAAACAGCAAATACTTCATTTTTAAAAAACCTAGATTCTAGAGACCCTAGCCAGAGGAAGACATTAATCCTTTACTGTGTTAAGAACGATGAAAAACATTTTAAAGAGAGCATTTCAAAGTTCAACTTTCAGAGTAAATTCATTATCAAAGTACATATGTCACCATATACAATCCTGAGATTCATTTTCTTATAGGCATTCACAGTAAATCCAAAAATCAACAATAGAATCAATGAGAGATCGCACCCAACAGGACAGACAACCAATGTGCAAAAGACAACAAATTGCAAATACATAAAGGAAAAAAAGAAATATAGATAACAATAAATATCAAGAACATGAGATGAGTCCATAAGTTGTGGGAACAGTTCAGAGTTGGGATGAGAGAAGTTGAATGAAGTTATTCCCTCTGGTTCAAGAGCCTGATGGTTGAGGGGTAATAACTGTTCCTGGTTACTACCCCTGGTTTCTGGTGTGGGTCCAGAAGCTCCTGTACCTTTGTCCCGATGGCAGCAGCGAGAAGAGAGCATGGCCTGAATGGTGGGAGTCCTTAATGATGGCTGCTGCTTTCCTCTGACAGTGCTCTGTGTAGATGTGCTCAATGATGGAGAGGGCTTTACCTGTGATGGACTGGGCTGCATCCACCATTTTTTGTAGGTTTTTCTGTTCAGGGGTGTCGATGTTCCCATACTAGGCTGTGACAATGTCAATATGCTCTCTACCACATACCTATAGAAGATTGTCAAAGTTTTAGATGTCACGCTAAACCTTCACAAACTCCTAAGAAAATAGAGGCACTGCCATGCTATCTCTGTAATGACATTTGCAAGCTAGACCCAGGTCCTAGCCTTGTGGTGCACCTGTGCTGATTGTGATTGTGGAGGAGATGTCGCTAATCCGAACTGACTGGGGTCTGCAAGGAGGTATTGAGGCCGAGGTCTTGAAGCTTATTGATTAGTTTTGAGGGGATAATAGCATTGAATGTCGAGCTGTAGTCAATGCAGAACTTCGAGGACTATGCATCTTCACTGTCCAGATGTTCACGGATTGAGAGAAGAGCCAATGAGATGGCATCTGCCACAAGAGATCAAAGGCACTACCTGCCTTCACTGCCTACAGGCTATGTGCCGTGCCCTACCCTCTGTCCCCACCCACAGCAGGCATCAATCTGGTAGAAGCTCACTACACTCTCTCCATCACAAATACACCCCACTTTGTGTAGGACTAAGATCTGCACACATTTCATACCCAAGACCATCAAACAAGAGAAAAATCTGCAGATGCTGGAAATCCAAGTCACACACACAAAATACTGGAAAAACTCAGCAGGCCAGACAGCATCTATGGAAAAAAAATACAGCCGACACTTCGGCCCGAAATGTCGTCTGTACTTTTTTCCCCATACATACTGCCTGGCCTGCTGAGCTCATCCAGTATTTTGTGTGTGTTGATGCCCAAAACAAACATATTGTTTGCTTTCCTAATTATTTGTTAACGTTTAGTGATTTGTGTCCAATATCAAAGTCCCTCTGAGCACAGCCACCTCAATGGTCTCAATAGCATGTGCCTCAAATAACCCCTCACAACTAAGTCCAGCTCCTGGCCTTCACGTGTGGCTTAGCTACTAAGCCCAGCAGAATAGTTTCAACTGGCAGGAGAAGGGGCAAAAATGGGTTACCTGTGTCTTAATCAGTTGCTTTGGGCAGATGGGCAACATCAGACATGGTTGGCACCTCATCTAGGAGGAGAACTCCAATCTCAAACATTCGCTGTCTTGTGGCCACAGTATATTCATTCATGGGGAGGGCTTCTGGAGTAAACCGAGGGGGAAAAACCCAGAGCTGGAGACCCTGAGGCAGCCCTGCAATGCGTTCAACACTGACTGACAACTCCTGAGATACTGCTGGTGCAAAAGTGCACTGGTCTCTGGAGTTCCTTTGAGTTCACCAGATGTGCGGAGAGGGGAAACTTGCTATATGGGCAACAGCTTGCCCTCCATATTGTACTGCCCAGGGTTGTGTATCTAGACAGTTAGAATGCAACATCCATAGTTGACCCTGACTGCCAGAGGCCTCTCTCACTCAGTTAGTGTGAGCAACAGCAGGAAGAGTGTGAGAACCCCGAGCAAAATCACCTGAGAATATGTAGAGAACAGAAGAGGATAGAACTAGACCATGGAAAGAATTGTGATACCAGAATTGCTGATAACTGTCAGTAGGACACTGGAAAACAGCAAAATTTGGAACAACAATATGGAACCATGGGCAGGTGTCCTTTTAATCCTTGAAAACTAGGTACGTGAGGAAGAAAGGGTGGCGCATGAAAAAACAATGGGGGGGGGTTTAAGTGTTTGCTGGATACTTTAAAAATGTTCATTTCATTTAAATACAAAGAAAGAATAATTTTTAAAAGTTTCCAACTGTAGTACTTTAAGGGGTTTGTATTGTTACACACAGTTAATAACTGGCCATTTGCTGCTAGTTCTCACCCCATAGGAATGCAATTCTGAGAAGGTCAAGTTATTTTTGTGTCAATCATTTACATCTATCACCCACCCCTGCTGAGCAGTTGCTGAATATTATCCTGAATGGCAATTTGAAAGTTAGTGTTTCAAAACTTCACATAAACAAAGCAATTCAAGTAATTGTTATACCTACAATTAATTCTTAGTCAGGAAAAAAGCAAGGATTTGGGAGGCCAGATATAATTGAAGTGCAGTGGGTAGTACTTATGCCAGATTCAAAAGCTGAAGAATTTGACACCTATAACAATCATTTGCATGAAGACATTCTCAGCTGATACTCCTGTATCTCTCCTTCTGGATGATATTTTAAACCATGAAGAAATGCAGGCAAATGGGACTAGCTTGGGTGAGAATCATAATTCTCACGGGCCAGTTGGGCTGTTCAGACAGAAACAGACCTTCCAGCACTTTGTTTTCCTGATAACCAATTCACTGCATATATCACAATTATCTGAATTGTTTTGCTTATGTGAAGATTTGTCATTATATTTTATCAATATATCTTCTGGATAGATCATGAAACCATGTATTTCACTTCTTTTGTGTCTTTTACGTTTATTTTTCACCTTGAATGTGATTCTGGAACTGTTGAGGCCTGTTTGGAAATGGTTTGGGTGTTTGAGTAAACCTCATGGCGGCAGGCTGCGGGACGGCTTGCAAGCTGATGTTTGACTCCACTTCGCCGATTAAAGTTACAAGGAAGATTGAAACGTTAAGGTGAATGTGGAAGTTTGGAGATGGTTTGGGTGTTTCAGTGCTCTGCAGTGTCCCAGAAGATTCTGGGAGACAGAGGCAACATGCGCATACCATGTAGCAGGCAGGCTGCGGGACGGGACGCAAACCCATGTTTGACTCCATTTCACTTATTAAAGCTTCCGTTGTGCGCTGACTGAGCTGACTGCGTTTTAGATGTGGTCTTGGACTATAGAATTCTTTTTCCAGTCTATAGATCTTTTATATACCGCATTTTTCGCCCGATCTTTCTCGTTTTATTGTGCAGAGAGAAGTGATTTGGGGGTTGATGAGACTGTTCAGTTTTTGTTTTTTTTGTGCAGGGAGCTGGAATTTGACTCAATTGTCAGTTCCTGAACCATCAACACTGAAGGATTCCTACATGTCTGAGGTGCAGTCTTTCGGAGAAATTTTAAACTAAGGTCCCATCTGTCTTTTCCAGGTCAATATTTTGAAGAGCTACAACTGGTGCCCTCACTAATATTTTCCATCCCAGTAAAAACAGTAAAATATATTATCTGCTGCTTGTGGCACTTGTCACATGTTCAAAGTAAATTATCAAGGTAAATACAGTACTGTGCAAAAGTCATAGGCACATACATAAATGTAGGGTGCCCAAGACTTCGGCACAGTACTGTAGCAATTTTATGTATTGCACTGTACTGCAGCAAAAGTAAAACAAACTTCATGATGTAGGTGAGTGATGATAAACCTGATTCCGATATGGATCTGCATTATGCACAGAGTGGGAAGAGGTTAGAGAAGGGAGAATCATAGTTGGGAAAAGGGGAAGGGAGGGGGAGGGAGCAGGAAGCACCAGACAGACATTCCATGATTAATAAACCAAATGACCTTTGTCTGGTGTCTCAGGGCTGGGTGTGTCTGCACCCGTCTCACATCCGTCCTACAGTGCTCCACCCTCATCATTCCTAACAGCCTTTGCTCTGCCAGATTTACAAACTCGGGTCCAGGCTCCATGTTGACAAGTACAGTAGTATGCAAGAGTTTTAGGCACCCTAGCGCGCGATATTATATATGTATATGTGTGTGTGTGTGTGTGTGTATTTTTTATATATACATATACACACACACAACTAAGACTTTTGCACAGTACTGTATATGCCACCATATACAACCCCAGCATTAATTTTCTGGCAGGCATTCACAGTAAACCCAAGAAACACAATGGAATCAATGAAAGACCGCACCCAACAAAATGCACCCACAACCAATGTGCAAGACAACAAACTGTGCAAATACAAAAAAAAGTAATAATAAATAAATGAATAAACAATAAATAGACAACATAAGACGTAAAGTCCTTGAAAGTGAATCAATATGTTGCAGGAACATTTCAATGATGAGGTGAGTGAAGTTGAGTAAAGTTAGCCCCCTTGGTTCAAGAGTCTGATGGTTGAGGGGTAGTAACTGTTTCTGAACCTGGTAGTGTGAGCCCTGAGGCTCCTGTACCTTCTTCCCGATGACAGCAGCGAGAGGAGAGCATGGCCTGGATGGTGGGGGTCCTTGATGGACGCTGCTTTCCTGTGACAGCGCTTGTGCAGATGTGCTCAATAATGGGGACATTTTTACTCGTGATGGACTGGGCCGCACCTACTACTTTTCAAAGTATTTTCCATTCAAGAGCACTGGTGTTTCCATATCAGGCTGTAATACAACCAGTCAATACAGACTCCACCACAAATCTGTAGAAGTTTGTCCAAGTTTTAGAAGTCATGCCGTATCTTCACAAACTCCAAAGGAAGCAGAGACACTGCAGTGCATTCTTCATGATGGTATTTACTTGCTGGACCCAGAACATTTTGACAGAAACTGTAACACTGAGGAATTTAAAGTTGCTGACCCTCTCCACCTCTGATTTCCCCAATCAGGACTGGCTCATGGACCTCCTGCAGTCAATAATGAGTTCCCTGGTCTTGCTGACATTGAGATAGAGATTGTTGTTGTGCATCATTTGGCTAGATTTTCAATCTCCCTCCTATATACTGATAACACCAACTTTGATTTGACCAAAGGTAACACAGGGATCCAGATTTTCCAGGTTTGAGTGAAGAGCCAATTAAGTGACATCTACTGAGGACCTGCTGTGACTGTGAGCAAATTGGAGTGGTTCCAAGTCACTTATCAGGTAGGAGTTGATAAGCTTCATCACCAATCTCTCATAGCACTTCATCACACTGGAAAATAGCAGTTGAGGTGGGTTACCATTCTTCTGAGGCAACGGTATTATTGAAGCCTCCTTGAAGCAGGTGAGTACATCAGACTGTCAAAGTGAGAGGTTAAAGATATCGGTGAACACTCCAGCCAGTTGATCAGCACACGTCTTCAGTACTCGGCCAGGTATCCCATCTAGGCCAGATGCTTTCTGTGAGTTCACCCTCCTAAAGGATGCTTTCACATTGGCCTCAGAGACTGAAATCACAGGGTCATCGGGGGTTGAGGGAGTTGCTGATGGTTTCTCCATGTTTTTACAGTCAAAGCGAGCATAGAAGGCATTGAGCTCATCTGGGAGTGAAGCCTTGTTGTCATCTATGTTGCTCGGTTTCACTTTGAAAGAGGTAGCAGCATTCAAGCGCTGCCACAGCTGTCCAGCATCTTTGAGCGATTCAAGTTTGATCTGGAATTGCTACTTCTCGCAGAAGGTAGTTTTCCAGAGATCATACCCGAACCTCCTGTATCTTACTTGGTCACCAGACCTGAATGTCACTGCACATATGTGCAGAGCACATGATCACATGTACATGTAATATTAGAAAAGTGACATTTCAAGTTCTACAATTCTACTAAGGTTTGTAATAAGTGGACTTCAAGCACAGTGTAAGTCCTTCTTTCTCATTGACTAAGAACACATCTTGTTGACTTGGATTATGTATCAGGAAGTAGTGGATAATAGAAAAGTTAAGAATCACACTGAATCGCTGATTAAGTACCTTGTACACTGTTTGAAAGAGGAAAAGAAACAGGGTCAACTGAAGAGTAATATGTTATAGTGCTCCACAGGCATTATCTGTACAGCATGGGAGAAGCCCCAGGGGAACGACATCAGGCTGTAATGGAGACCATAGAAGTAGGTTGCTTGAGTGGTTCCAAAATGCCATGAGAATCCCATCACAGTCTATTGCTCCAGTGTATGACTGGCTATATCTTCAGACACAAAATTAACTCAAATGAGTTCATTCACAAAATCACAACTGAAGAAAGGGCAGCAGCTCACTATTTTAAGGCTGTGGGGAGAGGGATGACTGTTGTTGCCACATTATTAATGGCAAATCCAGGTTATTCCTAGCACTGTAAATAGCAAGTTCATTTGTGTGTGACAATAATACTGTGCAAGTCTAATAGCTCTGATCCTGTTGCAGTTCAGGCAATGATCCTCACAAACAATTCTCACAAGGTGAGAACTTTACACATTAGGTAACAGATCAAGAGGAAAGGCATTAACTAATTGTTTTTGACCTGTAACAATCAAAATATAAATACAAAAAGCAGCAGCCAGTCAATATTTCAGATTATTTGTGACTCAAACTAACTTTCAAAACAGTTGTAAAACTATGAACTCTGGTACAGAAAGGTCTGTGACACTTAACATTCCATCTGAAAATGTTGCTAGATACACAATGGTTGCAAGTTATGTTTCTGATACAATCCATGGAAATAAAGTTAAACCTGATCAGGAAGCAATCAGCATACCTGCCCATCAGTAAACTGGTTGTATTGTTGCTGCTGCTGCTGCTGACCCTGTTGAACCTCTGCTTGACCAACCTAAAATACAGGTGAGAACAAATTACCTAAGCAGGATACAAATACAAAAAGCAGCAGCCAGTCAATATTTCTGTTTACACCTTATAGTTATTCACCAGTTCTCTGGATTAAACAGCATTCTGCTGCATAGCACCAAGGTGACCCAATTCCTCACTCAACAGCGGATCATACACAAACAGGTTATCTATTTAGTTGCAATTCCCCTGTGGAGAAACACCTAGAAATACACACCTACTCACTACAAGGCCAGGCATTCATCTTTGTAATCACCTCAGAGCCAGGCATTTCTGTCATATCCTCAGGGAAGGAATGTGTTTTTTTCTTTCTCACTTTCAATGATGGGAAGGGAATTAGTATAAAGCACCAGTAGTCCTGTGACTAGTAAACTCAATAATTCAAAGTTCGTGAACTTTGATTTTGGCCTTCATCTCAGGCCTATTAACGTGAACATTAGTTAGGAAATCACTAATTGCAGGAAACTCTCAATTGCAGCAATGAGTTTCCTGCAGGAGCTAGCAAATCAGAGAAAAACCATTTTAGTTTACAATGTTCAATGAAGCAAGCATCACCATTTACCGGTGCATACCAGCACAGGCAAGTACTATGTAATAAGAGCACAGTAAATTTCTATCGTTTACTAAGTAGTTCAAGTTTTCCTTCCAAAACAATATAATATTGCCAGCATCCCTTGGATTTGTAAGCTGATTTATTACCCAAAATGCCAACTGCCAGGTTATTCTTTCTATTTAATCATTTCGACCTCAGGATTAGAGATGACACGGAACAGTTATTTCAAGGACAATAAAAACAAAATGCTGGGAACATTCAATAGGCCAGGGAGCATTTGTAGAAGTACAACGTTTGTAGTAGTAGTAGTACAGTTAATGCTTCAGGTCAAGAACCACACATCAGAACTGGAAAATAAGAAACCAACTTGGTTTTAAGTAGCAGGGAAGGCAGAGAAAGGATGATTAGGATAAAGGCATATAACTGCAAGGGTGAAGCTTTTGTGAAATGCTATTTACAAAGCCTGTAAGATTATCTATAACGTTAACTCAGTATTTCTCTCCATAAATTGCCTGATCTGCTGTCTACTTTCAGCATTCTCCCCTCGATTTTGGTTCTCTACAAGAGTTCTGATTTGCATTCACAGCTTGTACATGTCCCTCCCTTTGCTTCCTTTCTAACTGCCTCTGTATTCTATATCTATCAAACATAACTTTGCTAACAGCATATCTCCTTGGCAACACCGGCCTCACCCTTTCCGTGGCATTGCCTTTGTCTTATCCATACACCCCCCTCCCCCTTCACTCTGGAACTTAATCAGATCTAAAGTACTGGCAGAGTTAGTTAGTTTCAAGAGTCTTCAATACAAAGTGTTATCACTTTCCAGACTTGCTGACTGACATCCTCAAAGCATCCAACATTTTGCAATTTTATTTTAGATTTCCAGCATTCACTATGTTTGGTTATTAATTAATGAATTTATTTATAGATACAGTATGGAATAGGCCCTTCTAGCTATTCAAGCTGTGCCGCCAGCAATACCTATCTAACCATGGGTTAATTTACAATGCCCAATCCACCAACAAACTGACATGTCTTTGGATTGTAGGAGGAAACCTGAGCACCCAGAGGAAACCCATGTGTTCCATGGGGAGGACGCCAGGATCGAACTCCAAACTCAGATGCCCTTAGCGATAACAGCGTCAAACTAACCACTAATGCTGTGGTAGTTTACTCTACTGGATGAAGAACCACCAGTTTTTCCACTCTCTTTTGACAAAATTGGACACCCTTTCATTGAAAGCAGTCAGGGGAATCTTGTCACGAACATTCCTGTCTATCATCAATATGTCTGATTTAAAGTGAGAACGATATTTAAAATAAATTAGTAAGAAAAGTTTTCCACACAGAGTGATTGATATCTGGAACATGCTACCAGAAGGGACGTAGTGAAGGCAACATCTAAGAGGCATTGCAGCAAGCACACGGATAGCCAAGGCACTGAAGACTGCAGAGTCACTGAGGACAAATAGTATTAGTATAGATAGGTACAATGATATGCATAGAAATGGTAGGCTGAAAGGGACCATTTCTGTGCTGAATGATTCTAATTACACTGAGAAAGTAGTTAGAAGGCTCGTGTGCCCCTATAAACCAAATGTTAAACGCTTCATTGCTATAATTAGTGTCCAATTATATTCACTCCAGAAACCATAGGTAAAACTTCACTGTTAGTGATCATGCCTTTAACAGAACTACAAGTCATTCCCAAAGAACAAGCGGGATCTGATTTTACAGATGGCCACAAGTTGATTGTGTCCATAAATTGGAAAGTACATACTCTATCCTACAACCTACGACCATACCTCCAAAATATTGCAAAATGTGGCATCAAAAGCGAGAGGGACAAATTTTGAATCTTACAGCATCGTGGATGCTTATTTGTATGTAGGGGTGTCCACATGTTGAGGGTTCTAAACCTGGGAATGGCTTGTATAAATTTCAGAACTGTAGGACAATAATCACATTAAATACTCTGGGAAAGAAGTAGTTTCTAATAATAAATACATTAGAGCTAACTTGGGCCACCATTTTTTCTTTTGACAGAGTGAACACCAGAATATATGCCAATTTTTTTCATTTACTAATTGTTTCTTAACGATCAGGAACTCAAATAATGCCAACAGAAGTGTCACTGAAATCAGAAGTCTAAAGTGCAGTATATTCTCCGCAACATTGTGGAATGGTATTGTTTGCAATCAGCTCCAATAAAGTCAATTAACAAACACATCTGGTTGCCTATAGCAAAACAGTCAGTTTCTGAGACTAGGAGGCATTATGAAACACACGCCTACCTGCTGTGGATTGCCTGGGGTAAGGGTCTGGATCTGTCCCTGTACCACTTGAGCTCCAGATACAGGCTGAGCCAAACGGATATACTGCAGCTGCCCAGCATTCAACTGCACCTGAGGATCACAATGGATGGAAACTCAATTCTGCTGTCAGCTTAATAGAAGATGACAAATTCAGTACCTATCAAAGTAAACATAACTAACATTTCAAAACATCTTTCTATTAAACGCAACAAATTGGAAACTGTAATTTTCTCAAAACATCCAGTTTAGAATATTCTGCTGTTACATACCAAGACCATTGTTGTATGATCTAATGAAATACTAGTCAGATATTTGTGGTAGCTATTATTTCTGTCCAGAGCTTCTGAGCAATTCAGCACGCATCCCTTAAAAATGCACAATTCTCATACTTTTCACTACTAAGGGTAGCAGCGTGCTTGCAGTAACTTGAACTGTATGTAAAAGTATTTTGAGATACATGGTAGACTTCTTGTCTGAACAATATTCTTATGCTGGGATCCTATTCCATGGGCATTGACCTCTGTCGTCCCTTGCTCACATATGCAGGCTTGAACCAAGGGGAAGGTCTTTTTGTCTAACCACATATGGACTGATATATGGACAAATATGTGGAGACTGATCAATATTAGGGATTGGAATTTTATTGTCATAAATACAATGAAAAGCTTACTGTCCATACAGATAAAATCATTACACAATGCGATAAACAAGGTAAAACAATGCAGAACAAAATGTAACAGCATAGAGAAAGAGCAGCGCAAGGTGCAATCTATCATAATTAGATAGATTGTGAGGTTAAGAGTCCAACTTAATGTTCAAGGGAATTATTTATACATCTACTTACAGTGTGGTAGAAGCTATCCTTGAGCCTGGCGGTACATGCCATCAGGCTTTTGTATCTTTTGCTCGATAGACGAGGGAAGAGAGAATGCCTGGGATGGATGGGCTCTTTGATTATGCTGGCTGCTTAACTGAGGTTGCGAGAAGTATAGACAGAGTGCACAGAGAGGTGGCTAGTTTCCGTGATGTGCTCTGTGTCCACAATTGTCTGCATTTCATTTGCTGAGGTCAATTTTGGAATCCATACAATTGATTTTACAGAAAGAACAGAAGCATCTTTGTTTATAAAATGAGAATAGTAATTTTATGTACCAAGAGAGCTTGTTAATTTAAAGACAATGGATTCTGGTTAATTGGGCCATCAGTTAAACAGGGCAGCTGCTAGTCGGGACAAAAAACATGCAACACTATCAGGTTGAAAGAAGGCAATGGATCGCATAGCAGATATATTATCTGCACTAGGTGTCTGTGCTGATTTTGCTTATTAACAGTCAAAAGAACATAGCAGGGTACACTGGCTGAATACCCGCCACTAAATGTTAGGAACTAATACAGTATTATAGTACTGTAGTAGTATCGCTAGCATTTTTTAAAAAATCATTCAAATCCATCATTTGTTTGTCTTTTTTATAGTTTTTAACTATTTCCATGAAACTTTGGCTTATTGAGGCAGCCTCTGAATTGGGCCAAAATGTACTGGTCCCAATGTGCCCCAATTAGCCAGATCCCACTGTATGTGTTACTGAAAAGGCACATGGCTACCTTGCTTCTAATTGAAAGGGATTCGAGCACAAAATGGTTGAAAATGTGGTAGGTGAAACAGGCAACTAGTAGTATGAAATGCATTGGTTTTCATAAGTATCTCAAATGTTTTTGTACGTGACACACTAGAAATTAATGTTAACACAGGCACAATAAGCAATTTGGAAGCAAATGGAATATTGTAGCTTACTGTGAGAGAATTTAATACAGGTCCTATAGTCTGTACCTTAAATGCTATGCACTGGTGTATTCTCTCAGAGAATATACACTCAATGGCCACTTTATTAAGTACGGACGTGGAACCCGATGCGGCCTTCAGCTGCGGTAGCCCATCCACTTCAAGGGTTGACGTGTAGTGCGTTCAGAGATGCTCATGTTGGAGTTACTGTCACTTTCCAGTCAGCTTGAACCAGTATGGCCATTCTCCTCTGACCCCTCTCATTAACAAAGTATTTTTGCCCACAGAACTGTCACTATCTAGAATTTTATTTTTTGCAAACTCAAGAGAGTATTGTGCATAAAAATCCCAAGAGATCAGCAGTTTGATAGATACTCAAACCACCCCATTTGGCACCAACAATCATTCCTTGGTTAAAGTCACTTAGATCACATTTCTTCCCTGTTCTGATGTTTAGTTTGAACAACAAGTAAACCTCATGGCCATTTCTGCATGCTTTTATATGTTAAGTTGCTGACACATGATAGGCTGATAAGTTTTCTTTTTACATTAATGAGCAGATATACAGGTGTACCTAATAAAGTGACCACTGAGCGTATTTTAAAGGAGGGAGTATAACAAAGATTCATGGGATTGTTTGTTAGAATGAAATTTGCTCTGAGAAAGAATTAAGCAGATTTGGTTTATACTCTCAAGTTGAAAATGAGGTGTCTTCATTGATACAAAAACCTTTTACAAGGCTTCAGAGACCCGATAAAGGATTTTGAACCAAATTGCCGATTATCCGTTGCCTTCATAGATGCCGCTAGCTTTGCTGGGTTCCTCCAATACTTTGTATGTTGCATTTTATACTTTCATTAAAGACACGAAGGGGGGAAATTTGTGCTTGGAATCAGAAGATGTGGAAGAGTGACCATTGTATTTTGCCCTGGCATTCTCCATGGAGAATGACATGGAAGTTAGTGAGAATAGTGTAGAGCACACTAAAGTGCTAAAGTATTTAGAAGATGGTGATACTAGGTCTTTAAACAACATTAACACAAGTCGCTCCCCATGGCTTGATTGGATATACCCCATCTTATAGAAAGGAGCAAGGGAGGAGATTGCTGGGGTCTCGATAAAGATCTTTAAGATCATCACCAGCAACAGGCAAGGTCCCCAAAGACTTTACAGTAGCCAGTGTTGTTCCATTGTTTAACAAAGGAAACAGGGATAGTCAAGGGTATTATCAGATGGTGAGCCTTATCATGGTAGGGAGCTAGTGGAGGGGATTCTTAGAAATAGGATTTACACTTGGCCTAATTTGTGCAGTGTAGGTCATGTCTTACAGATTTGACTGAGCTTTTTGAGGAAGTGACAAAGGTGATTGATGAGAGTGAGGAGTAGTGTAGATGTTGCCTACATAGACTTTCGTAAGACATTTGACAAAGTCCTTCTAGGAAGGGTGATCCAGAATATTAGCTGCATGGGACCCATATTAACTTGGTAATTTGAATTCAGAATTGGCTTCCAGTAGGCAAGGGTAGAAGAATATTGCTCTGCCTGAAGATCCATGGCCAGCGATGTTATACTGGGACCTCTTGTTTGTAATATACACATATATTTCAGTTGGACTGTATACAGAGTTGGGGAGCTGTGGACAGAGAAAAAGGTTGTCAAAGGATACAGGAGATTATAGAACAATTACAGACCTGGGCAGAGAAATGGCAGATAGAAAGTTAATCTGGGCAAGTGTGAGGTGTTGCACATAGGAAGTCAAATGCAAGGGTAACGTAGTGAGACTGCAGAATCCTTAACAGCATTGATATACGGGCAGTCTTAGGATACAGGTCCATATCTCCGTAAAAGTTGCAATTAACTTTGGTTAGGCCACACTTGAAGTATTGTGTGCAACATTGGTTGCCCCATTACAGGAAGAATATGGAAGCTTTGGAAAGATTACAGAAGGGGTTTACAGGATTGCTGCCTGGATTAGAGGGTAGGAGCTATAATGAAAATTTGGATAAACTAGGGGTGCTTTCTTTGAAGTGTCAGGGGCTGAGGGAAGACCTGATAGAAGTTTATAAAATTATGAGGGGCATAGATGTTTTCCCAGGATAGATATGCCAAATAGCAGATGACATACTTTTAAGGTGAAGGTGGAAAGTTTAAAGTGTGTGGCAGTTTTTTTTATATATAAGAACAGGCAAGCGCCTGGAGCAGGCAACAGGCAAGTGGTGAAAGCAGATACAATAGTAGCATTTAAGAGGTATGAAAGGGTTAACATGAGGAACATATGATGGCTTTGAGCCTGTATTTATTGGAGTTTAGAAGCATGAGGGGAGATCTCACTGAAGCTATGAACATTGAACGGCCCAGAGCGTGGAGATGTTGTTTCCAATAGTGGGGGAGTCCAACACCAGAGGGCACACCCTCAGCATACAAGGAACAGAGATGAGGAGGAATTTCTTTAGCCATTGGGTGATCTGTCTGCAGTATTAAATGCCACAGATGACTGGAGGCCAAGCCATTGGGCATACTTAAAGCAGAGGTTGCTAGATTCTTGATTAGTCAGGGCATCAAAAGTTACAGGGATTGAGAGGGCCAATAAATCATCATGATTGAATCACGAAGCAGACTCAATAGGCCAAATGGCATAATTCTGCTCCTGTATCTTATGGTGTTATAGACAGACACACGGGTTTGCAGGGAGTGGGGGAGGGATATTTATCATATAAAGACAGAAGAGATGTAGTTTAATTTCAGGCATCAGGTTCAGTGCTAACATTGAGGACTGAAGAGACTGCTCTTGTGCTGTACGGTTCTGTGTTCAAACCTTTAAATTGTGGTCCAGGATTCTGATTACATACAGTAGTTATCAAGTTACAGGACCAGCAGGCGATTTCCCTTTGCTGACTCGTGAACACCTTGTAACTACCTTAATCTCCCCTATAATCACGATTTGCCCATCACCCATGCAATCTTCCCTCTGATTCCCGACCTTTCCCTTCATTCCATGGCTTGCTGTCCACTCCTAGCAGAGCCTTTGCCTATTCCACCTGTTACCATCCAGATTCTCTCTTCGCCCCCACCTTCCTGCCTTCTCCTGCTCACTTCGACTCGCTTATCACTCAACTTGTGCCCCCACTTCCACCCTTTTCGTCTGGCCTCTGCCCACTTCCTTTCCAGTCTTGATGAAAGATCTTGGCCCAAAATGTCAACTGTTCATTTCCTTCCAAAGATGCTGCCTGACCTGCTGAGTTTCTCTAGTATTTTGCGTGTGAGACTGCAGTGTATTTTGCTTTTTTGCCTCCTCTTTTGACAGGAAATATCACACTTTAAGTTTTCAAGCTGCTGCAACCTTTATCTGGGGAGCTTTGGAAACCCAGAACTCTTCACGTTCTCTGCAGCCACTTCTGTTAAAACCCATGCATGCAGCCTATCAAACCAGCTCCATCAGCTTTACCTCTAGTACTAACAATTGTTTTCAGTTCCTCTCTCCCTCTGCATCCAGATTTTTTCTTGTAATGGAAGACAAAGTACTTGTCTCTTTTTACTAATCTCTCTTTACTAATTCTTTAGTATCATTGCAGGGATGAACGCTTAGTTTCGCTACTTCTCTTTTTGCATTCTTGCAGAAGCTTCCATTAACTACTTTTATATTTCTTGATCACATTTTTCTCCTTTGTTATCGTTTTCTTTTGTCCAAGTTTTTTCATTGCTGAATCAAAACAGAATTCTCTCACGTGATGATCACTACTTCTCCAGGATCCTTTATTAAGAGATTAGTAATCTGTGCAACACACACAAAATGCTGGTGGACCGCAAGCAGGCCAGCCAGAGAAAGCAGAATCTCCCAGTGGCCACACATCTTAATTCCACGTCCCATTCTCATTCTGATATGTCAATCCATGGCCTCCTCTACTGTCAAGATGAAGCCACACTCAGGTTGGAGGAACAGAACCTTATATTCCGTCTGGGTAGCCTCCAACCTGATGGCAGGAACAATGATTTCTCTAACTTCCATTAAAACTCCTCCTCCCTTTCTTACCCTATCCTTTATTTATGTATTATTTCCCCCCCCCCCCCCCCATCGCTCTCACAACAACTCCTTGCCTGCTCTCCATCTTCCTCTGGTGCTGCCCTCCCCCTTTCTTTATCCCTAGGCCTCCTGTCCCATGATCCTCTCCCTTCTCCAGCCTTGTATCCGTTTTGCCAACCAACTTTCCAGCTCCTGGCTCCATCCCTCCCCCTCCTGTCTTCTCCTATCATTTCGGATCTCCCCCTCCGCCTCTCAAATCTCTTCTTTCAGTTAGTCCCGACGAAGGGTCTTGGCCCGAAACGTCGACTGTACCTCTTCCTATAGATGCCGCCTGGCCTGCTGCGTTCACCAGCATTTTGTGTGTTGCTTGAATTTCCAGGATCTGCAGATTTCCTCGTGTTTGCGGTTTTAAAATTACTAATCTGTCCTGTTTTATTGAACATAACCAGATTTTAAAATAGCGTGTTCTTCAATTAGTTTCACAAAGTATTGCTCCAAGAATCTGTACCAAATACACCACGAACTAATCTTCAAAACCACACTTGCCTGTTTGGTTTCTCCAATCTATGGAAGGATTAAAATTACGATTATTGTGGCATCATTCTCAGAAGACCCCATTTTTTGATTTACATTCTGGGCTATAGACTTGGTTCTACAAAGCAAACTTACTGGTTTGCTTAACCGATTCTACATCTTCACTTTTGACTCAAAATCATTTCTCACAACCGTACTGATCCTGCCCTTTTATTAATGAGCCGTGCCAATTCCTCCACATTCATTTTTCTAAAGAGTCATATTCCTTGTTCTTTCATCTCATTGATCTAATATTTTGTTCCACCTGCTACTTAGTTATTAGCAGACCCTCAAAAAGCAAAAGGTTTGTGGGCTCAAATTTCACTTGAGACTAGCACAGAAATCTAGCTTGGCACTCCACTGCAGCTAGCGAGTGCCATACTGGTAGACATGAGAGATTAAACTGAAACCTGGTCACCTCCTCCATGAGGGTATAAAAGATCCCAAGAGGTTATTTCAGAGAATACCTGGGAACTATCCCTTGCATCCTCACCAAAACTTCTCTCAGATTATCTGGTCACTAATACACTGCTGTTGGAGAAACTCTGCATTTCACAAATTGGCTGCACTGCAACAGCTCCTTAAAAAGTATTTATCACTGTAAACATTACATCAATGATATTTCTACTTCGATGAAATATAATAGTTCCCCATTTTGGATTGTAATATCATCTTTTATATATTCTTGTTTTACTACCATCTTTTATACATTCCCAAAAATGTTTATTTACGAGGAAATTCAATGTTAAAAACCTCAGAATGGTAATAAAAGGTGTCTATACACGTATGTCTGCATGTGCACATCTACTATGCATGCATGTTCAGGAGTGGACACATGTAAAGAGAAAGCACAAAAATAAACCACTCTATGTTCCATCTTCTCCAATAACATGGGAAGTAACTTAATAGTTTCAGGTTGTGTCCAATTTGGTATTTCATCAATCCATGGCACTAAGCAACATCTTATCCACCTTCATCCACACATACAAGCCAAATGCAAATCATCCTGCCAGTTGTTAACATTTGGGGAAAGCAATTGTTTCCAAGAATCACTATTTTATAGCTTTACCGGTGGTTCCAGAAAACTGTGCTTACTGGTATCTGTTGGATCTCGCCAGTGTTGGTGATGATCTGCTGCATGACCTGCATGGTTTGCCCAGAGTTGCTCTGAGCCTGCTGTGTTTGGTTTTGTGCTGGAACAAGCTGCACCTGTTGTCCATCTCCAACCTGCATCGTCACTGGGGCACTCTGTAACAAGGCAGATAAGAAATTACTCACATTGTACATGGTTTTGAAAAGAATGTTTCAGTGGGTAGTTTTAAATAAGACAATAGATTCTGCAGATACTGGAAATCCAAAGCAACACATTCAAGATATTTGAGGAACTCAGCAGGTCAGGCAGCATCTAAGGAGAGGAATAAACAGACATTTTGGGCCAAAACCCTTAAAGGATATTTCAATTTCTTCACCGATTAAAAGGACAGACAACACTTATTTGCCCAAAGATTCTGTAGGTGTGCATTTGCTGCGAATGATGCAGAATCACCTTCAAGTATGGTCCAGGTATTGCTACAGTGAACCTAGTCTATTTCTCCATTCCAGACACCATATGTAAACACAGGCATCATGACAACTCCGGTTCTGTATCTGCAGTGGTTCAGTTCTTGGAAACTGAAGGCAGAAAACTATAGATTTAAGCCGCACTACAAAGGACTTTACACAAAAATCAAGGCTGATATTCCAGTGTAGTCCCCAACAGAGTATGATGCTTTTGGAAATGCTGTCTTTTGGATAAGATATCAAACCAGGGATCAAGCTGGTTACAGGGGAGTGCTAAAGCAGAAAATTGTCCATGCTGTAATGGTTAATAGTTAATCACCTAATAAAAATCATAAAAATAGATTGTGGTTATTGTTACATCACAGTTTGAGGGAAGTTATGTAGGTACAGATCTACAGATGATGGAATGACGTCAAAGAGCCAATGGAACAGGAGACAAATGGACAACTCCGAGGTGACTTACTCCTAAAGATTAAAGATTAGCTTTATCAAAATATCAAAAGGTACAGTGAAATACGTTGTTTGTGATAAGCTGGGGCAGCTTGCAAGTGTTGCCATGCTTCTGGCATCAACAGAACATGCCACAACTTACTAATCCTAACCCATACTTCATTGCAAGGTGGGAGGAAACTACAGCATTTGGAAGAAGCTTACTTGCTCATGGCGAGAACATACAAATTCCTTACTGAAAGCCGGGAATTGAACCTTGACTTACAGCTGGTACTATAAAGCATTACGCATTACACTAACTGCTATGCAACAATGCCGCGCTTGGTCTCAACATGGGAAGTGCAGGAAATACTTAGATCAGCCAGCATTGTTTGAGAGAGATTCTCATCAAAAAGTTAACTCCACTTCCCCTTCCTGTGGGTGCTGCCTGACCTGTTGAGTATTTTCAGCATATTATGTTTTAAATGCAATTAGAAGCTTCGGAAGTTATGTTGCAGTTGTATAAAGCATTGTGGGGTCTAATCAGAACCAGGTTTATTATCACCGGCATGCATCGTGAAATTTGTTAACTTAGCAGCAGCAGTTCAATGCAATACATAATACAGAACAGAAAAAATAATAAGTAAATTAATTCCAGTATATGCATATTGAATAGATATAAAAAACCATGCAAAAACAGAAATAATATATATTAAAAAAAGTGAGGTAGTGTTCACAGGTTCAACGTCCATTTAGGAATTGGATGGCAGAGGGGAAGAAGCTGTTCTCGAATCGCTGAGTGTGCACCTTCGGGCTTCTGTACCTCCTATCTGATGGTAACAGTGAGAAAAGGGCATGCCCTGGGTGCTGGGGGGTCCTTAATAATGGACACTGCCTTTCTGAGACACCGCTCCTTGAAGATGTCCAGGGTACTTTGTAGGCTAGCACCCCAGATGGAGCCAACTAAACTTACAATCTTCTGCAGCTTACTTTGGTCCTGTGCAGTAGCCACACCACCCCCCACCCCATTCCAGACAGTGATGCAGCCTGTCAGAATGCTCTCCATGGTACATCTATAGAAGTCATTGAGTTTTTTTGCTGACATACCAAATCTCTTCAAACTCCAAATAAAGTATAGTCACTGTCTTGCCTTCTTTATAGCTGAATCATAGTTCTTGACACCCAGGAACTTGAAACTACTCACTCTCTCCACTTCTGATCCCTCTGAGGATTGGTATTTGTTCCTTTGTCTTACCCTTCCTGAAGTCCATGATCAGCTCATTCGTCTTACTGAAGCTGAGTGCAAGGTTGTTGTTGTGACACCACTCCACTAGTTGGTACATCTCACTCCTCTACACCCTCTGATCTCTATTTGAGATTCTACCAAGAATGGCTGTATCATTAGCAAATTTATAGACAGTATTTGAGCTATGCTCAGCCACACAGTCATGGGTATAGAGAGTAGAGCAGTGCGCTAAGCACACACCCCTGGGGGGTGGGGGGGGACGTCAACTCAGACCATGAGAGGCCTGTGTCGGGCATTTTCATGCCTTACATTCCCCTGAGGTGCACCGGTATTAATCATCAGCGAGGAGGATATGTTCTCACCATTCCGCACAGACTATGGTCTTCCGGTTAGGAAGTCGAGGATTCAATTGCAGAGGGAGGTACAGAGGCCCAGGTTCTGTAACTTATCAATCAGGATTGTGGGAACGATGGTGTTAAATGCTAAGCTATAGTCGATAAACAGCATCCTGACATAGGTGACTGTATTGTCCAGGTGGTCTAAGGCCGTGTGAAGAGCCATTGCATCTGCCATAGACCTATGGCAATAGGCAAATTGCAGTGGGTTAAAGGTCCTTGCTGAGGCAGGAGTTCAGTCTAGACACGACCAACCTCCAACTTAGAGTATTGTGTGCAATTCTGGTCATCTACCTACAGGAAAGATATTAATAAGATTGAAAGAGTACAGAGAATATTTACAGGTATGTTGCAGAGGCTTGAGGACCTGAGTTATAGACAAAAATTGAATTGGATAGGACTTTATTCCCTGGAGTGTAGAAGAATGAGGGGAGATTTGATAGAGAAGTATACAAATTTATGAAGCATATAGATAGGATAAATGCAAGCAGGCTTTTTCCACTGAGGTTCGGTGAGAGTGGAACTAGGACATTAGTTAAGGGTGAAAGGTGAAATACCTAAGGGGAACATGAGGGAGAACTTCACTTAGGAAGGTGGTAAGAGTGTAGTATGCGCTGCCAGCCGAAGTGGTGGGTGCGGTTCAATGTCAATATTTAAGAGAAGTTTGGATAAGTACATGGATGGAAGAGGTATGGAGGTCTATGGTTCAGGTGCAGGTTGATGGACTAGCCAAACTACTATTCTGCCATGAACAAAGGGCCTGATTCTGTGCTGTAGTGCTCAAATAAAAAAGGAAAACTACTTAACTATATCAAACATACTGCAGGATTCTCATTCATTTGCTAGCTTCTGTCATCCACTCATTCTAAAATTCTACACCTTTGTTAGTTAACTGAACTCAAATTGAATTTTAATGTTTTTGCAAATTAGATTTGAAATTTAATAATGCATTTCCAGAAGTGCTGATTCACCAAAAACTACTTTTGACTGGACTGTATGTCAATGCCTATATGTATGGCAACACACACAAAATGCTGGAGGAACTCCGCAGGTCAGCAAAGTCTACAGAAAAGAGTGAACAGTCCACACTTCAGCCTGTTTGGAAGAGTAGGAATGTCTGCTTGTCAAAGTGGTTATCAGTTGGTGGCTGTTAATAGTCATAGTCATACTTTATTAATCCCGGGGGAAACTGGTTTTCGTTACAGTTGCACCATAAATAATAAATAGTAATAAAACCATAAATAGTTAAATAGTAATATGTAAATTACGCCAGTAAATTATTAAATAAGTCCAGGACCAGCCTATCGGCTCAGGGTGTCTGACCCTCCAAGGGAGGAGTTGTAAAGTTTGATGGCCACAGGCAGGAATGACTTCCTATGATGCTCTGTGCTACATCTCTGAGGAATAAGTCTCTGGCTGAATGTACTCCTGTGCCCACCCAGTACATTATGTAGTGGATGGGAGACATTGACCAAGATGGCATGCAACTTGGACAGCACCCTCTTTTCAGACACCACTGTCAGAGAGTCCAGTTCCATCCCCACAACATCACTGGCCTTACGAATGAGTTTGTTGATTCTGTTGGTGTCTGCTACCCTCAGCCTGCTGCCCCAGCACACAACAGCAAACATGATAGCACTGGCCACCAAAGACTCGTAGAACATCCTCAGCATCGCCCGGCAGATGTTAAAGGACCTCAGTCTCCTCAGGAAATAGAGACGGCTCTGACCCTTCTTGTAGACAGCCTCAGCCACAATACTCCAAAAACTGCATATTTCCCTCTGTAGATATTGCCCAAATTGGTGAGTTCTTTCAGCATGTTGTGTGTAATTTAAAAAGAAACATTTTGGGTTTTAGAGGCATCACTGTAATGAACATGTCTGAACCCAAATCCTAGTATAAATAAGGTACTGTACCTGTAAAATACAAGAATAATTTACGTGTATAGTTGAAGTCAGAAATATACATCCACCTAAGCCAAATACATTTAAACTCAGTTTTTCACAATTCCTGACATTTAATCCTAGAAAACATTCCCTGTCTTAGGTTAGTTAGGATCACTACTTTGTTTTAAGAATGTGAAATGTCAGAATAATAGTAGAGAGAATCATTTATTTCAGCTTTCATTTCCTTCATCACATTCCCAGTGGGTCAAAAGTTTACATACACTTTGTTAGTATTTGGTAGCATTGCCTTTGAATTGTTTAGCTTGGGTCAAATGTTTTGGGTAGCCTTCCACAAGCTTCTCACAGTAAGTTACTGGAATTTTGTTCCATTCCTCCAGACAGAACTGGTGTAACTGAGTCAGGTTTGTAGGCCTCCTTGCTCGCACATGCTTTTTCAGTTCTGTCCACAAATTTTCTATCGGATTGAGGTCAGGGCTTTGTGATACCTTGATTTTGTTGTCCTTAAGCAATTTTGCCACAACTTTGGAGGTATGCTTGGAGTCATTGTCCATTTGGAAGACCCATTTGCGATTGACCTTTAACTTCCTGGCTAATGTCTTGAGATGTTGCTTCAATATATCCACATAATTTTCCTTCCTCATGATGCCATCTATTTTGTGAAGTGCACCAGTCCCTCCTGCAGCAAAGCATCCCCACAACATGATGCTGCCACCCCCATGCTTCACGGTTGGGATGGTGTTCTTCGGCTTGCAAGCCTCACCCTTTTTCCTCCAAACATAACGATGGTCATTATGGCCAAACAGTTCAATTTTTGTTTCATCAGACCAGAGGACATGTTTCCAAAAAGTAAGGTCTTTGTCCCCATGTGCACTTGCAAACTGTAGTCTGGCTTCTTTTTTTTTTAAATGACGGTTTTGGAGCAGTGGCTTCTTCCTTGCTGAGCAGCCTTTCAGGTTATGTCGATATAGGACTCGTTTTACTGTGGATACAGATACTTGTCTACCTGTTTCCTCCAGCATCTTCACAAGGTCCTTTGCTGTTGTTCTGGGATTGACTTGCACTTTTCACGCCAAAGGATATTCCCCTCTAGGAGAGGAAATGCGTCTCCTTCCTGAGCGGTATGACAGCTGCGTGGTCCCATGGTGTTTATACTTGTGTACTATTGTTTGTACAGATGAACGTGGTACCTTCAGGCGTTTGCAAATTGCTCCCAAGGATGAACCAGACTTGACATCATTTTCTGTCCTCAATCCGATAGAAAATTTGTGGGCAGAACTGAAAAAGCGTGTGTGAGCAAGGAGGCCTACAAACCTGACTCAGTTACACCAATTCTGTCTGGAGGAATGGAACAGAATTCCAGCAACTTACTGTGAGAAGTTTGTGGAAGGCTACCCAAAACGTTTGACCCAAGTTAAACAATTTAAAGCCAATGCCACCAAATACTAACAAAGTGTGTGTAAAGTTCTGACCCACTGGGAAAGTGATGAAAGAAATAAAAGCTGAAATAAGTGATTCGCTCTACTATTTTCTGACATTTCACATTCTTAAAGTAAATAGTGATCATAACTGTCCTAAGACAGAGAATGTTTTCTAGGATTAAATGTCAGGAATTGTGAAAAACTGAGTTTAAGTGTATGTAAACTTTTGACTTCAACTGTATGTGCACAGGAGGGAGGAGAAGATAGCAGTGCGCGCGGCCATTCTGAATGAATATCGTATGTGTTAACTAGGGGGCCGTGCACAATCCGGATTTGATGGAGACAGCCGTGAGAAGCACGGAGGAACGCCTGGAGAAACTTCTGAAATGCCTGCTTCGCTGCCGCTGCTACTGTGCGATCGAGAATCTCCGGAGACGAAGGCCCCAAATCCTTGGCTTTGCCTATCGCCTGTTGCCAGGGCCGAAGCGCTCGGCAGAGATGGTGCACGGTGTCAGGGAGCTGGTCGGAGTTTTCGGACGGACTCGGAGTCGAACTGTGGTCGGATGCTTCCAGTATGCTGCATCGGCAAGTTTGCGGTGCTGAAGGTTTACCATCTGCGTGAGATGATGGGACTTTCGAGAGACTTGAGACTTTTACCATGCCATAGTCTGTTCTTATCAAATTACGTTATTGCTTTGCACTGTTGTAACTATATGTTATAATTATGCAGTTTTTGTTAGTTTTTAAGTCGGTTTGTCATGTATATCTGTGATATCATTCTGGAAAAATATTGTATCATTTCTTAATGCATGCATTACTAAATGAAAATAAAAGAGGACTGCGTGTCCTCAATCTAAAAAAAAAATCACAGGAGCACTGAGACTAATCTGAAAATGCAAGACTCTAGGACAGGTAATTTAAATTCACGGATGCAAGCATTACGAATTGTGTTAAAGATATCTGGGAAAGGTATTCCAGTGGTGTGGCAAGCTGGAAATTCATCTATTAGCACCAAGACAAATAACAGCATAAACTATAGCTAGAAACAAAGTACACATGATTTACAGTTGGACATTACCGTGATGGATGATGCAGTAGTCTGAGACTGTGCCACCTGCACTTGCTGCAACTGTTGGACAGTGGCTCCTTGCACAACCTGTAGATGCAACATTTCAAGCCATTGAGCAGCAGAGACCAAAAGGCTTTTTAAACAAGCTGTTACTCATGAAATTATGCATACTGCGGTTCTGATGGCATACAACCAGTAAAGCTAACCAGTGAAATGTGACATCATGTTAGATTCCATTAGAACAAGGATCAGATGACATCTGCTGTGACCTGCTAGCTCCTGAGCCAACAATAATGGTCTATGCAATAATTATCATTTAGATTTTCATGTATACAAGGGTACAATAAAATGAGAATATGACAAGCTGTCCAAATAGATATCAATGAACTAAATTTTGCAAGTCATTAAAATTAAGATAAATTGAGGCATTTTATGCCAACAGTTTTAACCACAGAACTTGAAGTCCAAAATGGCAGAGAGCGCTCCTGCAGCTCGAAGAGTTCAGCTGACTGAAGATGCTCTGTTGTGGTCTCCAAAAGTGTAACAGAAGGAATCCAAGCTCTTAGTTCCCCAAGCCTCTGAGATACCGAGGTCACTGAATAGCTCTGGAGATGAGCTCACAATTAACAATCATAAACAGTTAAAGCTATGAGCTCAAATGAATCTTTAGAGAACTGATCACAACTAGAAGAGTTTGATTAACAAAGTTTGATGCTGCTCCTTGGATCCTTATTGCTTCCTACCTGACCCTGCTGTGGTTGCCCAATGATGATCTGACTTGGCTGAATGGTTGAGCCGCTGGAACTCTGTCCCTGCTGCTGCCCCTGTACTTGCACCGTTGTTGGCTGCTGGGCCAACGTGAAATAGTACTGCACTTGCTCGGAGCTTGGAACTGCCTGGCGGACTTCCTCCTGTCATACAAAAACCCAAAAAGTACATTTAGAGGTTAGAACAGCTGCTATTTTTGTTAGTAAAGCTACTACTATCAAAATAAAAAGGTGTTTTGTTCTACAAACGTAAAAGTAGCATAGATTGTTCCTTTCACGTGACAATCATAAAACTTAAAATGGTGGCACAATATGGCTGCTATATCCAGTACCATACCAATTAGTTACAAAGCACTGCTCTCACCTGGGGCACATCCTCTTCATACAGCATACTTCCAACATGGTACACAAGAGCATCAGCAGTTGCAACTACCCAATTCATATTCTCAAACAAAAGCATATGGATCTTGGCTTCATCACTTGAATGGTAACTTGCTGACAAAAGCTTTCAATTCTCTACGACAGTATTGAAGTACATCACTTAAAAAAAAAAGACCAGGAAAACTACTGGTTCAATAAACAGAATAACTGTCTGATGTTGGTTACTGTTCATTCACCTGTTTTCATGTTTGTGCATTTTGGCTTTTTGCAATACTGGAAAGAAATACTCTAGGCACAATAGTGCGTATCTCCTCTTCTTGGAGTATCATGCATGCCAAACATAGACCCATTAGCATCCTGTGCTATCCTTCACCTAGAATTCTGAAGTACATAAAAATCCTTAAAAGCTAAAGGCCACCGCTTTCTATAGCTAGGTTACCTGGTAAGTTTCCCGTCGAAACAAGAGCCAAGAAATAAACCAGGAAGGATCTGGTTCCAATTAATTTTCAGTCTTTTGTAACATTGACACTCCATGATTGGCTTCATGTTCCGATACTGACTGGTTCCACCACATACTTCCAACACGGACAGGTTTGCTCTCACCACCCCCCACCCCCCCCCCGCCCAAGTCAACGTAAGCACAAGATTAACAGAACCTCTAACAAATCTAGTACAGTCTGTGTGCACACATTGATGGCTTGATGCTGCTTAGTCTGTGCCAGAATGAGCAAACATCCCTCTCCCAGCTCAGTCAGACCACAGCTGAGAGTGTAGGATGTTTACACACCAGAGCACAGTGATTCTTCTGCATCAAAATGAAATCTTCAAACGAGAGCTAGGAGAAAAGGAATGACAAACCAGAAAACAAACACTTCAATGAATGAAAGGCTAATACACTATGACCCCTTGAACAGGGCCGAGGAACTCTGACAAAAGGTTCTTAACTTCAGTATTGATTGGTTCATACAACTTTTCATGCAATTATCACCAGTTTTTATTTCAACATCTGGCATCTTCTGTTGTCACCTTACAAAACAGTTAACACTACAGATGAAGTTGGAAAGATATTTTGTCCAATATCCAATTGCATACACAAAATTCCCACTATTTAGTGAACATTCCTCCTGCTAGCAGTCTCGCCTCCGACCAAAGCCGGGAGATCAGAGAAGTGAAAGTAAAATTTTTAAGTAACAGTATAGTCCAGCATTGATGGAGCACAGTACTGGCTGAAGTGCTTAGTGCTCTCATTTAACAACACTAGTTTAAAAAAAAATCAGGGAGAATTATCAGTGCCCTGGTTATGTTTATCCTACAACTAACATCACTAAAACATGTTGATTATTATCACACAGCTGTTATGGGATTCTGCTATATATAAACTAGGTGCCATATTTATATATTGCCACACTGACTACAGAGCAAAGTGCTCTTTTAGCTATAAAGTTCTTTCAGCATCATGAAGCCACAAGAAGGTATGGAAATTTAAGTCTGACTTTATATTCTTCATTCCCCTAAGGGCTACTTAATGACAGTAACTTAAAATATAATTTAATGTAGATTTTCCTCTATGCCAGTATTCAACACACTCATGGAGACAACAGATGTGCTGGCCTATCAGCAGTTGCTTGGTGGATCAGGCAAGCTATGACAAAGGAACAAAGAGGCTGTAACATTCCCACTTCAGCTTCAGCTGGAAACAGCTCTCATTGCAGTGGCTGCACTGGACAGGGATAACAGTTTGTTGAACAGCAACATGTCCTGGTGGCCTCACTGAGAAGAGGAGGAATTTTAGATGCACATTATATTCAGGAGAATTTTAGTGACATACAAGCTGACTACAGGCATTGTCAAATTTGTTTCTGCAGTACCTTAGTCATTTAGTGATGAACATTTAAGGCACCACTATAGTATGAAGTTTACTTTAGGTTTGTGAAAAGATACGCAGCACTCCAAGATAAGCAGGCTGCTGAAAAATGCCAATTGCAATGAGAAGGGTGAGGTCTGGGAAAAGTGGAATTAATGCTTAGCTAGCAAAACTGCAATTGAACAACCTAAAGTCTTTAAGGTAGAGATAATTCAAGTATAATGAAGATACATTCCCACGAGGAGGAAAAAAGGTATGGTAATTAAAGCCAAAGCACTCCGGATGATCAAAAAGAGAGGATAATAAAGCAAAAGAAAGGGCATTAGACAGGAGGTTGATAACATGTCTGAACCATGATGATTAAAGGGGGTATTTAATAGCCAAAGAACAAAAAAAGCAGGAGAAAAGACTAATAGCAAAAATAAAAGGAAATCCAACATTCTGTAGATATGTAAACAATTAAAGGATTGAGAAAACAGGTGGGGCCAACATCAAATCAACCCAGCATATCACTACAGAAGACGTTGCTGGCATCTCAAAGGAATAGGAAGCTGAAATAGAAAGTGGATGAATGATTGACATAAGTGGCGGTAAAAGGGGTGATTAATTAAAGTGAATTTGTTGCATCCAAGATGCCTAGATAGATTAGGAATAACAATAATCAGGGACAAAACTAGCCATCAGTTCGAATGTTTAGGGAAAGCTACTATGAATTTGCTGAAGGCAAATTGCATCTAATCAAACTGACATTGGTTTTAAAGAGGGACTGAGGTATCTGCAGCTGCAGTATTCAAAGGGTTTCCAAATAAGTCATCTACCTCTACCGCATAAGAGAAGCTAACAAGAGAAGTCAAAGCCAACATGAAAGCCGAACTGAAGGCATATAATAGAGCAAAAACTAGTGGGAAGTTAAAGGCGCAAACAACAGGAATTCTGCAGATGCTGGAAATTCAAGCAACACACATCAAAGTTGCTGGTGAACGCAGCAGGCCAGTCAGCATCTCTAGGAAGAGGTACAGTCGACGTTTCAGGCCGAGACCCTTCGTCAGGACTAACTGAAGGAAGAGTTAGTAAGAGATTTGAAAGTGGGAGGGGGACAGGGAGATCCAAAATGATAGGAGAAGACAGGAGGGGGAGGGATGGAGTCAAGAGCTGGACAGGTGATTGGCAAAGGGGATATGACAGGATCATGGGACAGGAGGTCCGGGAAGAAAGACGGGGGGGGGGGGGGGAGAAGAGAACCCAGAGGATGGGCAAGGGGTATAGTCAGAGGGACACAGGGAGAAAAAGGAGAGTGAGAGAAAGAATGTGTGTATAAAAATAAATAACGGATGGGGTACGAAAGGAAGGTGGGGCACTAGCAGAAGTTAGAGAAGTCAATGTTCATGCCATCAGGTTGGAGGCTACCCAGACGGAATATAAGGTGTTGTTCCTCCAACCGGAGTGTGGCTTCATCTTTACAGTAGAGGAGGCCATGGATAGACATGTCAGAATGGGAATGGGATGTGGAATTAAAATGTGTGGCCACTGGGAGATCCTGCTTTCTCTAGCGGACAGAGCATAGGTGTTCAGCAAAGTGGTCTCCCAGTCTGCGTCGGGTCTCGCCAATATATAGGAGGCCACATCGGGAGATCTGGACGCAGTATATCACCCCAGCCGACTCACAGGTGAAGTGTCGCCTCACCTGGAAGGACTGTCTGGGGCCCTGAATGGTGGTAAGGGAGGAAGTGTAAGGCCACTATCAACTCTGCTCTCAAACGCATCTCCCCCATTTCACATACATCTGCTCTCACTCCATCCTCCCGCCACCCCACTAGGAATAACGTTCCCCTGGTCCTCACCTACCACCCCACCAGCCTCCGGGTCCAACATATTATTCTCCGTAACTTCCGCCACCTCCAATGGGATCCCACCACTAAGCACATCTTCCCCCCCCCCCCCCGCTTTCCGCAGGGATCGCTCCCTACGCGACTCCCTTGTCCATTTGTCCCCCCCATCCCTCCTCACTGATCTCCCTCCTGGCACTTATCCTTGTAAGCAGAACAAGTGCTACACATGCCCTTACACTTCCTCCCTTACCACCATTCAGGGCCCCAGACAGTCCTTCCAGGTGAGGCGACACTTCACCTGTGAGTCGGCTGGGGTGATATACTGCGTCCGGTGCTCCCGATGTGGCCTTCTATATATTGGCGAGACCCGACGCAGACTGGGAGACCGTTTTGCTGAACACCGACGCTCTGTCTGCCAGAGAAAGCAGGATCTCCCAGTGGCCACACATTTTAATTCCACGTCCCATTCCCATTCTGACATGTCTATCCATGGCCTCCTCTACTGTAAAAATGAAGCCACACTCAGATTGGAGGAACAACACCTTATATTCCGTCTGGGTAGCCTCCAACCTGATGGCATGAACATCGACTTCTCTAACTTCTGCTAGTGCCCCACCTCCCCCTCGTACCCCATCCATTATTTATTTTTATACACACATTCTTTCTCTCACTCTCCTTTTCCTCCCTGTGTCCCTCTGACTATACCCCTTGCCCATCCTCTGGGTTCTCTTCTCCCCCCCCCCCCCGTCTTTCTCCCCGGACCTCCTGTCCCATGATCCTCTCATATCCCCTTTGCCAATCAGCTCTTGGCTCCATCCCTCCCCCTCCTGTCTTCTCCTATCATTTTGGATCTCCCCCTCCCCCTCTCAAATCTCTTATTAACTCTTCCTTCAGTTAGTCCAGACGAAGGGTCTCAGCCTGAAACGTCGACTGTACCTCTTCCTAGAGATGCTGCCTGGCCTGCTGCGTTCACCAGCAACTTTGATGTGTGTTGCGGGAAGTTAAAGGATTAGGAAGCTTTTTAAAAACCAACAGAAGGCAACTAAAAAAAGTCATCAAAAGGTAAAGATGGAATATGAAAGCAAGCTCGCCAATAATATTAAAGAGTATATTAAAAGCTTCTTCAGATACATAAAGTGTAAGAGAGGCAAGTGGATATTGGACCGCTGGAAAATGACGTTGGAGAGGTAGTAATGGGGGACAAGGAAATGGCAGACGAACTATGAATTTTACATCAGCCTTCATAGTGGAAGAGGGGAGCAGCATGTTGGAAGTTCCAGATGTAAGGGGTCATGAAGTGTGTGAACCATTACCAGAGAGAAGGTTCTTGGGAAACTGAAAGGCCTGAAGGTAGGTACCATACTCAGGGTTCTGAAAAAGGTGGCTGAAGAGATTGTGGAGGTATTAGTAATTATCTTTCAAGAATCACTAGATTCTGGAATGATTCTGGAAGACTGGAAAACTGCAAACGTCACTCCACTCTTCAAGAAGGGAGAGAGGCAGAATAAAGGAAACTATAGGTCAGTCTTGGAGTTGATTATTATAGGTGAGGTCTCAGGATACGTGGAGAAACATGATAAAATAGGCAACACACACAAAATGCTGGAAGAGCTCAGCAGGCCAGGCAGCATCTATGGAAAAGAGTAAGTAATCTATGTTTCAGACCGAGACCCTTCATCAGTCTTGCTTACTCTTTTCCATAGATGCTGCCTGGCCTGCACAGCTCCTTCAGCATTTTGTGTGTTGCTAGGATTTCCAGCATCTGCAAATTCTCTTGACTTTATGATAAAGTAGGCATGGATTCCTCGAGGGAAAATCTTGCCTGACAAATCTTTTGGAATTCTTTGAAGAAGTAACAAGCAGGATCGACAAAGGAGAAACAGTTGACGATGTGTACTTGGATTTTCAGAAGAACTTTGACAAGGTGCCACATGAGGCTGCTTAATAAGCTACAAGCCCATGGTATTACAGGAAAGACTCTAGCATGGATAAAGCATTGGCTGAATGTCAAGAGGCAAAGAGTGGGAACAAAGGAGCCTATTTCTGGTTGGCTGCCAGTGATTAGTGGTGTTTCACAATGGTCTGTGTTGGGACCACTTCTTTTTACATTATATGTCAATGATTTGGATGATGGAATTGATGGTTTTGCTGCAAAGTTTACAGGCAATATAAAGACAGGTGAAGGGCCAGGTAGTTTTGAGGACGTAGAAAGGCTACAGAAGGACTTGGATGAGGAGAACGGACAAAGAAGTGGCAGATGAAATACAGGGTTGGGAAGTATATGATTATGCACTTTGGTAGAAGAAATGAAAGGGATGACTATTTTTTAAAATAGAGTGAAAACCCAAAAACAGAGGCGCAAAGGAACTTGGGAGTCCTTGTGCAGGATTCGCTTAAGGTTAATTTGCAGATTGAGTCTATGGTGAGGAAGGCAAATGCAATGTTAGCATTCATTTCAAGAGGACTGGATACAAAAACGATCCAAGGTTAGATTATCATTGAAAATTCAAATGGGATTAATGTAGGATTAGTGCAAATAGATGGCTGATGGTCAAAATGGATGGTGGGCCAATAGACCTCCTTCCATTCTGTACGATTCCATGGCATTATGAACAGAGCTGGTCAGATGAAGAAAGTGACCCGAAATGCATACAGAAACTTTGGCTTTACAAACAGACGCCACAAAACATTAGAGGATCTTGATTAACATGGACAAAACAAAAATCCAATTGCAGCAAAAGCAATACCCCCAGTTCTACGCACCCCAGAAAAGAGATTACTAGTGACTGGACAAGAGATCAGTTTAATTATGATCTCCACTATTTTATGGGTAAAATTTGTATTTTTCTTGTTGACCATGTGGGTCACTTGCAGGTGCTCCAGTTTTCTTCGAGATCCTGAAGACATGAAGTTAACTGGCTGCAAAAATTACCCTTAGCATGCAGGTGGGTAATGGAAGGGGTGCTGACCATATGTGGGAAGTTTCAACTGTGATTAATATTGGATTACTCTAAATAAGTGCTTGATGCTTCACAAAGCCCATTTTCACATTCAACAGCAGACTCTACAAGTCAAGTTTGTGCTCCTTGGAATAAGGGAGGTTGACGGCAAATCTGATATTTAACGTTACTAAGGGTCTGGACAGTAAATAGAGCAAAACTCTTTTCCTTTGATAAAGGGTCAAGAATCAGAGAATTAAAAAAAAAACAAGGCAAAGCATCATGAGAAAATAGCAATATTTTAAAAAGGAGGAACAATCTGCCTTAAGAGTCAGTGGGTCGAGCAATATCCACAGAGGTAGAGTAATTTTTGATGATCCAGGTGGAAATCCTGCTTTCAGTCCAGATTCTACCATTTGCCATCTCATGTGCCAGCACTGTAAGGGGAACTGGATAAGTACAAGAAAGGAGAATTATTCCAGTGCTAAGAGGAGAAGGCAAGGCTTGCTCTTGCATAAAATTATGTCCTTAAATTATTTAATATTGTGATGTACTGAGACACTGCAAATCCAAATGCCTACACATGAAGAACCTCACAAAAATGATTGAAATATGTATATTGTGCATTTTGCAACAGTAATTTTTATTTTGTAATTCCTGTGTTTACTGTCAGCTAAGATGCACACAACTGGCAATATAGGTGATCTTTTCTACGGTACTGTACTGGGGAGGGAGGGGAGAAGGAGGGCAATTCATTATACAGGAAATGGCAAAAAACAAATACATTCCTATTTTGGGCAATTTTCAGATGTGCTAAGGAGAACTAGAGTCATAGAATACTAGAGTACAGATACAGGCTCTTCAGCCCATCAAGTCCATGAACAGTTATTCTGCCTAGTCCCATTGACTTGTACCTGGACCAGAGACCTCCAGATCCCTCCCATCCAACCCTTTTAAATGCTGAAATCAAATCCACATCTTCCACTGGCAACTCGCTCCAGTCGCACCATCCTCTGAGTGAAGAAGTTCCCTTAAACACTTCCGCTTTCACCCTTACCCATGACATCTAGTTCCAACATCACTCAACCCCAGTGGAAAAACCTGCCTGTATTAACCCTATCTATACTCCTCATAATTTTGTATACTGCTATCAAATCTCCCCTCCTTGTCTTATGCTCCAGGGAATTAAGTCCAAACCTACTCTAACTTCCCATACAACTTGGGTCCTCAAGACCCAGCAACATCCTTGTAAATGTTTTCTGAACTCTTTCAATCGTACTGCTATCTGTCCTGTAGGAGAGTGACCAGAACTGTACACAATATCCCAAATTAGGCCTCACCAACATCTTATTCAACATAACATCCAACTCTTGTACACAATACTTTGATTTATGGAAGTCAATGTGCCAAAAACACTACGATCCTGTCTACATGTCACATGACTTTTAAAAGTATTATGGACTTGTATTCCCAGATCTCTCTGTACTACCACACACTCCACGGTGGTCTACCGTTCCACTGTGCAAGTCCTACCCTGGTTTGTCATCCCAAAGTACAACACCTCAAACTTGCCTGCATTAAATTCTATCTGCCATTTTTTCCACTGCTCCAGATCCCATTGCAAACCTCAATAGCCTTCCTCACTGCTCACTACACCCACAATTTTAATGTCATTCACAAATTTGCTGATCCAGTTTACTGCCACTCTGGCTTTTTCCATGAAGCTAATGTCAAATCCAAATTACCTCTTGAATGGCAAGCAACTGAACCTTCTTGACCAATCTCCCATGTAAGACCTTGCCAAAGACCTTGCTATGCACACAATACCCTCTGCCTTTCCTTCATCAACATTCTTGGTAACTTCCTCCAAAAATTCTATAAGATTGGTTAGGCATGATCTATCATACACAAAGCAGTCCCGGTCTAATTTTCTTAAAGACTTTCTCAAACAATAAAACAATATTAGCTATTCTCCAATCCTCCTGCATCTCAACCGTCTCCATGGATACTTTTGAAACTTCTGCTATGGCCACTGCAATTTCTGCACGCCTCCCACAAGGTCTGACCCTGGGGATTTATCCACTCTAAGTATGCCCTCCTTTGAAACCTGTATACAGTTCATGACCTCACTGTTATTTTACATCAATTCCATTAACTGTGTCAAACTCCCAAATAAATACACATATACTCCACATAATGCTACCACACATAGCACTGATTCGTTACAATGCAGTTGTTCAATACTTTGACATTTTTTTTTAAATGACTAAAACTCATTCTAAAGAACACTTAAAACTTCTCTAGAGTGGCTGCCGTTACGGTAAACATTCAATCAGCCAATGAGAGCGTTTTACATACGCTCTAAGCCACTCACAGCCAATATGTTAGTTCACGCTCTGTAAATGTTCTTGCTCCCCCACCAATTTTTGCGATTTTCTCACCCATCTCTGGAAAATGGCCTGCAACATCAAACTGCATGAATGGAGTGTGGAAGAAGCTATGGCCAGAAGCATGCAACAACATCCTTGGTTCCAGCTGGAACCAGTCACCTAAAACATCGTTGAACTGACAAATGAAGCGGGATCAGAGGATGTAAATGATGGCGTTATTGAAGAGTTGCTGCATTCTCATGGTGAGAGCCTTAACAACGAAGGACTTCGAGAATTGGCAGATCACCACATCCTGGGTGAATCTGAGGACAATGATGGAGGACAGGAAACACCAGCAAGAAACCTCACCACTAGCATCACCACGATCACACAAATCATGGATCAGTTCATCGGTAATGACCCCAACCAGGAGCGAAGCAACAGGGCAAAGATTTCCTGCTACGGGGAACTGTTTCATAAGAGGAAACTTAAGAAAAGGCAGTCAAATCTGAACATCGACTTGAAGAAACCAAAGTTAGAGGATGACCCACAGCCTGGTCCCTCCTCTCAAGATGTAACCACCACCTAGTTTCCTTCGCTGCTGCTGTGACATGTTGCTGCTCCACTGGTGTACAGGTTTGACCTATTTGCGTGTTTGTTACTCCATGAATTACTGTTTATACATAAAATAATACATCATACATCAGGTTTGATTTTTTTTTAAAAATCAGGCACATGTTCAATTACGCAATGTTATGATGACCCTGCATAGTGCTAATTTACATAGAATTCCACCTCTGAGGAAAGCGTTATGCGGAGTCTGAGTCTACAGATGAAAAAAATCAAGATCTCCTCCATCTCTTTCAGCTCCATAGATAACCATACTGATCTTCAAGTGGAACTGCACAGATGTTAACCCAAGTAGATTGTTATTACTGGCACCCAATTCAATAAAAGGGTGCAGAGCAAAACTCAGCTTTACTGTTGAAAGTATGTCCCACAGTATGGCTGTACACAAGGAACAGTAAATTTTTACAGTAATTAATGGAACATTAACAATTCAATGGTAACAAATGCAAGTGAATTTTGGGGCAAAACTCTAAACATAGTAAATTAGTTTATTATTGTAACAGGTACCAAGGTATAATGAAAAACATCTTGAATATCATACATGCAGAATAGTGTTATAGTTACATAGGCAAACACCAGGTGCAAGGTCATAATGAGGCAGATGAAGCGTTCAATAATTTGGGGAACAGCAGGACAGACCTAATAGCATAGTTTAGGAACAGCAGAGTAAAAGCTGATCTGGAGCCTGGTGGTAGGTACTTTCAGGCTTTGGTATCTTCTACCTAATGGGAAGGTGGTGAATAAAGAATGTCTAGGGTGGGTATGGTCTTTGATTATGCTGACTGCTTTACTGAGGCAGTGAGAATTGTAGACAGAGTCCATAGAAGAGTGGCTAGTTTCTATGATGTGTTGAACTGTGTCCGCAACTCTCTGCGGTTTCATGCAGTCACTGACAGAGCAGTTACCATACCGAGTTGTGATGCAACTGAATAGAATGGTTTCTATGGTGCATCAATAAAAATTGGTAAGCATCGATAGGGGAAATGCCAAATGCCAAATTAATTTAGCTTCTTGAGGAAGTAGAGATAATGGTGAGCAGTCTTGGCAATGGCATCGACAAGTTTGGATCAGGACAGGCCATTGGTGATGTTCACTCCTAGCAGCGTGAAGCTCTCAACTCTCATGATCTCAGGACCATCGATGTAAACAGGAGCTTGTCCAATGTTTCCCTGTTTAAAATCAAACAGCTTGTGTTCTGGTGAATTGAGCTCACAAGACCATAAAACATAGCAGCAGAGTCTGGCCATTCAGCCTTTCAAGCCTGCTTCGCCAATCCATCATGGCTGATTTATTATCCCCCTCAACCCCATTCTCCTGTCTTCCCCCGTCACCTTAACGCCATGTCGAATATACAGTCACAACACCATGTCGAATATACAGTCATGACACCATGTCGAATATACAGTCACAACACCATGTTGAATATACAGTCATGACACCATGTCACTCGGCTCTCCATCTCCTTCCTGCATTTCAGCTCATCATTCTTTAAGAATCAGCCCACTGCAATAGTATCATCTGCAAAGCTGTAGGTAGAACACAATCTGACCATGCAGTCAGGGTATACAGATTAGTGCAGGGGGCTGAGGAACCAGGATGGAGGATAATTGTGGTGTTGCTGTCCTTATTAACTGGGTCTGTAGGACAAGAATCCCATTGCAAAAGTAGGTGATAAGTCTCAGGTCAAGGTTGGAGACAGGCTTGTTTGGAATTATAGTATTGAAGGCACAGATGCAGTCAATAAAGTCTAATGTAGGTGTCCAGATATTCCATTAGTTTGTTAGGCCAGGGTAGATGGTGTCTGCCATCTGTTTTGGTAATAGGCAAGTTGCAGTGGATCAAGGTTTCCTGGGAGGCTGGAGTTAATGTCAGCTACAATCCACTTCTTGAAGCACTTTCTGATGGTGAATGCCAGCCACCATGTGGTAGCCACTAAGGCATGTATGTTATCTTGTTTCCCTTGCACAGCTGGATGGTAGTGGTCTTCTTAAAACAGATAGGAACCCCAGTTTGAAGTGGAGAAGAGGTTAAAAAATTTCTGCAAATATCCCCAACAACTGACCTGTGTAGAACCTAAGATCATAGCCAAGGACACTATCCAGGCCAAATTATGCCAAGAGTGAACGTGGATGTCTAATATTAAATGGACACATATGCAAACCAGACCATTAGTAACCCACCTCAGAGAATTTCAATTGTACCTTGAAGGCAGCAGAACATGAAAATACTTTGATAAAACTTAAACTGAGAAGTTCCAATTTATAAAAAAAAATCTGTACAGAACAGACAGAGATTTCAAAATAAATGTAGAGTCAGTGATGGAAATAGCCCATGTGGGGTAATATACATGCTAAGATACAGATGAGCACTGGGGGACAAGGATGACAAAGACAGATAGAAGAAAGAGAAAAGACAGATGTTTATTGAACCTGTACTAACATGAAGTATTTCATAACCGGACCTTGGAAAACAATACTACACTCTAAAAATCAATTTTACTGCATGTCATAAAGCACAGGACAGCAGACTTCTTAAAACTGCAGGTAATTTCTGAGCAGCCACAATTCATTGAAGCAATCAGCAGTCAACAGCTGCAAACATCTGACTGAAAGCCCTTTAACTGCTGCACAGCTTCCAGTCAAGGATGTTTACAACTGTATAAACTGCCAGTAACCAAATCCATCAATACCAAAAATACTAATAAACCAAGTTGTAAATCAGAAATCACTAAATTAGGTTTGATCAGCACAATATAGGAGTCCTGATCTGATCAATTTGATAGCACCAACTATTCCAAAAATGAGGCAACAAACATGAAAACCACTCTCAGACATCCAAAGTCATTCAATGACCAAGAAGTTACAGTGCTTGACTGGGACAAAAACCCAGAATCCTCTTCAAAAGACATTTCCAGACTTGTGTGACAGGCAGATCCAGAATATTACACTCAACCATTTCAGAAGGTGGTCTAATTGTAGCTTGAAAGCTGCACATGGCTTCTACAGCCCAAACGCAGCTCTCAAAAGATCAATGGCAAACATGATAGGTTCATCAGAAGTGGATCAGGGTGCAACAATGCCCAATGCACTTGGTCCTCCAACCTCAGAAGAACTGCCGTAAAATGCTCTGTATGAAATTTCACAAAATGGTATCAGATAGTATTCAGCCATTTTGCTGAAATGATCAATGTGTTTGTGGCGAATTCTCTGGAGAACATTTCTCAAGAATTTAAGGACTGTAAGTTACGCTTTAAATTATCCATAGCCCTATATTATGTACATTACAATTTAAGGCACAGTGGAAAGATGTTCTGCGTTCACTGTTGAAGATGGCAAGCCACTATCTCCTATAGGTATCTGCAAAGCATGACCCATTTACTGCGCCGTAAGCAACTTGGAAACATCACTACGAAAATGAAGCAGAACGGAAAAGGCAAGATTATGACATTAAAGACAAACCCAAACAGCTAACGAGCACCAACTTTCAGCATGAAAACTGGTAGAACAACACAAGTGAGTTTGGTTATTGCATGCAAAATCGTACATGATTAGAAAATGAAGAGATGAACCTTTTTGAATTTGTATGACAAAACTCCAGCAATGAATAAAGCAAACTTCAATTGTGGAATGTTAGAATATTTACCCATTCAGTGATGTCACAAGGTGGATGCAGAATGGCTTTTCTTTTATGTAGTTAGGCTTGTTCTCATTGAGTACAGTTGAAAGACAAGTCATAACTTTTTGCCAACTATGTTTCTGCATATTAAATGAAGGAAGAAATGGTGGACCTAGTGTTGCTGAAAGAAACAAACTGATGTTGATATAAAGAAAGCAGTTAACAAAACAGTGGAAAATGCCAGAGTGTCAGCATGGAAACTTTTCAGTGCTGCAGTGGGTAAGGTACCTGAAAAGACAGGATAAAAGTAGTCTTTGTCCGACTCTTGACACAGTCCCAAATATCCAGAATATTTTCCCACTCATTACATCATCCATCATGAACATTCTGCCCGCAGAAGCTAAATATAAAAATAATCCTAGAAATCAATTTCTTCTGTTTATATGGGAAGAGGCAAAAAAAATCAGCTAGAAGTGGAATTACTCCACAGCAAGGTGGTTATCCGCCAGCAGTATCTCAAGTATGTCTATGGAAACTACTGGAACACATCATTGCTTTCCTTACAAAAATGGGAAACTTCTCTCCACAACTTGGTATGTATGCAAGTTCGGATAATTTTTACTGTTATCAGACATCTGGAAACATTCAAATGGACACCGCAAGGGCAAGATAAGATTATATTCCACTTTAAAGAGTATTCAACTTTCAGAAGTTCTGCAAATAGTCAGTGTCAAGAAACCTCACTTCTCTCATCATGGTATGGCAAACAAATGACCAAAAATCCAAGTAGCAGAATGAAAACTCAATGAATTTTAGGAATGGTTGATGACTTTCATGTGCATGTGTGAAGATCTACAGAAAGGGAGTGACCACAAATGCTGTGCCATTATTACAGCTACAGAAATATCTACCATAGAAACAGAATCAATAGAGTTCTAGGAGAATCAGACTAAAGGTAACGCACAAACGAGGATCAACATTCAACTTCTGGCAGAGTGTGCCAGGAACAAACCCCAGGACCAGTGTGCTGCAGATTTTGATTTCTAACATCACTATGATGAAGTTGGTAAATTTAAGATGTTGTGCAACGCTTACCAAGTCAACTGACTTCCATGACAACACATCAGATTTCTAAAGAACAAATAGGATGACACAATGGACACAACTCCAGACCCAACATTAACTAGCCATGATGCAGCAAATATTTGTTGTTTCTCTTTATTAATTCAAAACATTGCCAGTAAACTATGGTATAACACTGTGAACATTGAATCTCTTCAACTTCTTAAAGTTACCACACGCAGCTCCAAACACTAGTAGATTTGGTTACCTTAGCCTACAGAAATATAATGCAACATAAAACACAACACAGAAACAGGAACAGAAGTAGGCCATCTGGCCCATTGAGCCTGCTCTGCAATTCAATAAGATCATGGTTGATCTGGCCATGGATTCAGCTCCATCTCCAGCCTTTCCCCCAAATCATCAACTCCCCTGCTATGCAAAAATCAATGTGCGCTTTAAATGTATTTAATGAAGTAACCTCTTCAGCTTCCCTGACTAGAGAAGTCCACAGATTCAGTACTCTGAGAAAAGCAGATTCTTCTCATCTCCATGCTAAATATATTCCACTGAATCTTAAAGCTATGTCCTCTAGATCTGGTCTCACTCACCAGGGAAAACAACTTTCCTGGCTCTCTCATCTATCCCTGTCCAAATTTTATATCTTTCAGTAAGATCCCCTCTCATTCTTCTGAATTCCAGAAAAATATAGTCATGGGCAATCAATCTCTTCTCATAGGTTAACCCCTTCATCTCTGGTGAACCGCCTCTGCACGCCTCCAAAGCCAGTATATCTTTCCTCAAGTACAGAGGCCACAACTGCATGTAGTATTCACTAGTATCCTGTACTGTTACAGCATAACCAAATACGTGTAGCACTGTTCATTTTGCCATTAAGAATGCCTTTTTAGACTATGCATAATTACAATAAACAAAGGCCTACTCTTTTAACTATCAAACATTACCTCAGTAATAGTAGTCCTAAGTAAGCAATCAAGATTTAATTACAAACTCATTTTTGTACAAAGGTTGAATCAGTACATTTCAAATGATACTGATATTCATTCAAGCAAGCTCATAAAAGTCAAACAACATTTAAAGCCACAAATCAGTCAATTAATCAACAATCATTTACTCCCTTTCTGAACTACCATGACAAGAACATGAGTGAGAAGATTGCGAATTTTAAATAAATCGGTACTTAGGGATTGTCCAGTGACTTGATATTCAGAGACTTTTAGTGACAAGGTAACATAAACATCTCACTGAAAGCCGTACTTATCACATCAAGCTTTCAGTTAAAGATGTTTACATGACCTCTGCACTAGACGGCAAATGTATGTACCAAGGAGAAAATGGACAGCACAATTTTAAAATTAAACAGATGACACTATTAGAATCCAACATTTACCATCCAGCCATTTGGGTACGGAGACTTTTCTTTCAAATGCCCTCCTTTGACTATACTTATTGCAGAATAGAGACATAATCTGAAACACAGAGAGCCAGTCGGTACCTAGAGTGAAAGCCATCGACTGCCTGCCAGGAACACTGAAGGGGTAATGCTTGGTCAAGAATTTACAATCAGTTGAGTGCAGGTTTGCTTTGTTTGAAACACATTGCATACAAGCATAGTAAAAATTATATAACAAAAGAAAACACAATGTGGATTTTGTTTTGGAACAAATCCTCATACTTATTTGGATCTTAAGAAAACTGCAAGGACAACTGAAACTGCTAAATTCCAATCACTTGTTAAATAAGCTTTATCTGTGGGTAAAATACATGTGGTCCAGATTATTACCCAAAATTCAGTACCTTTAAGAAAATCTAAAAAAAAATTATAATATTTCAGTGATTTTTAAATTCCCTGTGAAAATAGAATTCAGAATAAATAACATCTTGATCTTTTAAATAAGCCTAAGAGCAATCCATTTCTGCAAATCAAAAATACTTGAAATAGAACAAAATTAAATAATTTCCCTTTTTTTAAAAAAATAAGACACAAACTGTCACATTTATCAAAAAGTAGAAGACATTTTAAAAGACCTGTTCACTTGTTTTGTCACCAAAAGACAATTGGATGTTACTGAAGAAAAAAAACATATGTTCAATAGACAGTGATTGAAAATGACTCCTCTCTCGGAGAGCATGACACTCAGGAATTCCCATCACCAACATACAATGTACAAGGTCAAGGTTGCCATCAAATACCATCATTCTTAAGTGGTGCATAGCCACAACCACGAACTTTAAAGGAATAAGTATACATATTCAGACACCACCATTCCTAGTGATCAACTGATAGACAACCTACACTAATAGATTTGAGAGCTCAGAGTGCAGTAAAGTCTGAGAAGTGTGAATTTGATTTATAGCAACCTAAACATTCCTATTTTTCCTCCTTACCTGCCGTTTTGGGGGCTTGAGCTCATCTCTAGGAACAATGTCAATTAGAAAATCAAACTGATCGAACTTTGTGATGGCCATAGCAATATCATTCCTCTGTAAAAAGAGAAACATGAAAAATACTTCAGAAGCAGGCAAAGCCACAATACAGATAGCAATGCAATACCAATATGCTGAAAGGGAAGGAGAATTTTCCCAAAAAGCATCAATTTATTGGGAGTGAAGGAGTGATGAGAAGTGAGGAGGTTTAGGATATGTAGGGTCAGGTTTGCATCTCCATGCTAAATATTTGCCGTACACAGTATCTTCACTCCACATTTCACTTCACTTTCAGAATCAAAGCAAACTTTCAGCACCTGAAATAATGCCTAGCTTGGGATTCACTAATGGAGTGCAGTCCATTACATTCTAAGGAATGTACAAAAAAAATTCTAAAAAGTTTTACCCGATAAATTTTAATGATTATACGCTACAGAAACCAGGCTGGCATTATTCTGTACAGCATATAATCAATTAGTAATAAAATGTTTTTATGTGATAAATTCAAAAATCAAAAATAAAACCACGTAATAAATTCAACATGTCATCTAGGTCAAAAATTGCTTTAAGTATTCAATTATACCATATTATAAACAATGGCCCCTTCAAAATATTATTTATCCAAAGAATGGGCAACTCCCAAAAACTTGAAATCCTTGGCCAATGGAATTAAAATTCAAAAATAATAGAATCCTCTTTCAACTGCACCCCTCAGCAATCAAGGCAGAGGGTAAATCAGAAACCGGAGAGTCTGGTTTGAGCTGTACACTGGTCTGACTTCTCAAACTCATTCACTGCAGCTGCAAGTCACTGCAACATCTCTGGAAGAATAGTGCAGCGAGAGAAAGGAAGTACAGCTCCTAATCTTACTGTCTTGTGAATCACTACAGTCAAATGGACCACGATGCCACCCTGCTACTTTACAAGCAAACTCACTCCTGTTAGACAATCACAGAGCAACAGCACCTCAGTTCCTTAAAACAATGGAAGACTCCTTGCAATTTTTTTCATTACTTTGTTTTCTAGGGTAACAGCACCCAAGCAAGCCTTGTCCAGCTTTCTAACGTTACCATTAGGGCAGCATTAGGTCATATGGACCATCAAGTCTGCCTCACTGTTCGATCACAGCTGATTTATTAACCCTCTCAACCCCATTCTCCTGCTTTCTCCCTGTACCCTTTGATGTCCTTACCTATCAGGAACCTATCAACTTCTGCTTTAAATATACACAACAACAGCTTTTTATAGCAATAAATTCCACAAATTCATCACTTTCTTGGCTAAAGAAATTCCTCATCTCTGTTCTAAAGGGATGTCCTTCTATTGTGAGGTTGTGCCCTCCGATCCTAGACTTTCCCACTATTGGGAATATCCTATCCTTATCCACTCCATCTAGACTTTTCAATATTCAGTAGGCTTCAATGGTATTTCTAAACTCCAGCGAGTATGGGCCCAGAGCCAAACATCCATCATGAATTAAGCTTCATTCCCTAGGATCATTCTTGTAAACCTCCTGTGGACCCTCTCTAATGGCAGCTCATCCTTGCTGTACATTCATTGCAATGAGGAGCAATTGACAGCAAACTGGATATACGTTCCAGTTCTCCTTCAGCAAAAGTGCTTTCTACAAAGTTGACCAAAGTTGAGCTTTACAGCAAGTTCAAGTGCAAGGGAGCTTTAAACTCACACCTTAAACAGTATTTACTTCAACCAGATGCACAGTATATAAAATTAATTCCCAATAAAACTATGTACACCAAACGGATTAAACTTGTATCTTGATAAAAAGCTGTTATCAGCTTTCCAAGCAGCATGCTGACATCTACAGAGCTGTAATGGTTTGAAACAAGCATTAAGGTTAATGCCTATTCAGAAATTCTAATGTAAATTCACATCTTTACTGTTATGCTATAGATATTTAGCAGTTCTGTAACAGCCATCTGTTTTCAGCTGTTTGGGTTATTGCTGAAGATACGGGATGATGAGGAACGTGTGCCATCCATTAGGATGGTGGAACTGGGATGACATTTTTTTGGGGGAGGGATACTAAAGTTGATCTTGGAGCTTTTGTTTAATGGGAGATGCTGGGGAGAACTGGTCGTAGAATACGACCCGGTGGGTGACTCGTTCGTTCAAGATAGATTGCGAGGAACTTTTGGAACGCAGACCGAGGGCCCAATGCGCGAGTGACAGAGAAGCTCCAACTTGTGCACATTTGACTTTTAATTATAATGGGCCCTTTTTTCTTTTCTTTACTAAACCTTTAGTTAAGCAAGTTTCATAAATATAATTCCTCTAGTCACATGCAGTGTGCTGACCATTATTTCTTGGCAGAGTTGTAACGGGGTAGCAAATTACACAACATCCACACAAACCGGAGTGCATCTTCCCTAGACCTACGCAGCCAAGGAAGCCAATGGGGTGTCATTAATAAAAATATGTAAACAGCCTCTGAAATAATAAAATTTCACTTTTAAGAATTAATTCTATAAATATTTCCTGTCTTATACTCTGATCGGAAATGCTAGACATTCATACATTTGGACAGATGCATGAATAGGAATAGCTTAGAGGGGAAGTGGGCTGAATGCAGGCAGATAGGCTTAGCTAGGTGTTTTTTTTGGTAAATCAGTACTGATGAGTTAGGCTAAAGGGTCAGCTTCAATGCTATATTACTTTATGAATCCAGTTGAATCGACATCTGAATCCTGTCTTGAAGAAAGTGCTGATCAGTGAAGCACGTTTGCTTGGTCAATCTTATCCAATGCTGGATTATCACAAAAACAGAAAATGTTGGAAATACTCAGCAGATCAGGTTATATCCGTGTGACGAGAAAGAGCTAGTATTTTTTTATTCTTCACCTCCTTCAACTGAACTTACTTACTAGAATATCACAATATGACTTAACCTCAGTCAAGTTCGCTATTCAATAAACCTAATTTTCTAAAGTACCTGCAGGGTCCTGCGTTTATTATCTTCAGTATGTATCCATGCTCGTAAGGATAATTCAGTAATGAAAATTTGAGCTGCTTTTGCAAACAGCACTGGTGCCTCTGCGCTGATCATCTGCAAGAGAAAAAGAGCATGTGGAGATTATAAAAAAAATTCTCCTGTCATGTGCTCTTTATGTAACAGGCCAATCAAAACACTACACAGTTCTAATAAATAACAAAGGCTTTGGTGTACAAAGCCCTCAGATAGTCCTACTGCTTACTGAAGGTTTCACAACCAAAGATGTGGTTGTATTGGAGAGAGTCCAGAGGAAAGTTACAAAGAAGCTGCTAAGAATGAAAAATTGTAGCTGTGGGGAAGGATGGGGGTCGGATAAGGCAAGGGCTCTTGACTGATCCCTGATTTAGTGTTCCCATACAATTTGGAACTGATCAACTTGCAGTCTGGGTTTTGGTTACAAATTTATAGATAATTCAGAAGATAATACACTAATATGCAACATTTCAAAATCCTTTTCTGCTACTCCTTCCACCGGGAAATGACTATGTGGACAAATGTATAAACTTTACATAATTGTCGACCTGACTTGAGGTGATTGCCTTATAAACCACGAAATATTTACCTGCACTTAAACACCACAGTGGAATATACAATTGGTGTATTGTACTGGTACTGCATGATAGCTAATGAAAACAGAAAGGTAATAGAGCAAGATTGCATTACTTTATGCTTTATTCCACTGAGTCATTTTCATTCCAACTCTCTACCTTTCTTTGAATTGTAGACTTAGTTACTAATCTACATGCAAGAATTTCAAAAACATCCTGCTAAAATTCATATAGATTTACCTCAAATACCATACTTCCATTAATCCTCGTTACAAGATTCAATTAGTCACACACAACCTGCTCTCAATAAATCAGTCTTGCTGTACTTGATTACCCTCTGCTGCGCTAAATACAGATTTATGCTGCCGTTGGGAGCTTTTCCCAATGATCTGCTTGCTGATTGACTGGTTAGTGGTCACTCAACCTATTCTTTCTTCTCCTTTTAAGTAATGGTACCACATCAGCCTTCTAGTCCACCAGTACCAAGGCTATTACAAGAATTTCAAACTTTTTTTTAAAAACCAAGATACCTGTATTATTACATCAGATCTTGTAAAAACAGATACTAAGCATTCATTTAAAACCAAATTTATATTTTCCATTGCTATATAGAGTCTTAGAGTCAACAGCATGGAAATCAGATCCTTTGACCCAACTCATGCTCAACTGAGCTGGACTCATATCCTTCTAACCTTTACTATAAATTGATTACCTTTTTATAGTTTCCAAAGGCCCTAATTCTGTTTTCCTCTATATTACAGATTTTATTCATTACACATCTATAGATTCTCGTAGCTTTTTAATTTCATTTTTATTTCATCCTTGCTTATCCTATTTCATCAATTTTTCCAAAATATGACCGTTTCTTTTTTAAAAAGTCTTATCAGATACTTTAACTATCTAGACTAGAGAGTCTCACCCTTTCAACGTAAACATATTTAGTATAAAACTTTGCTATTTCTTCCTGGAATGGTTCTCACTTCTCCAAAACTATTTTACCTTGAAGCAGCTATTTCCACACCACTTTTGTCAAATCATATCAGCTTATTGAAGTTGATATTATATCTACAAATAATTCATCCTCATTCTTTGAATCACCGACATCCAACTAAAGCTTTCCCACTGACACCCCAACCATAGGGCAGGGTCTGTTAGGGGTAAAAAGTAACCAGCATGGCATGGAGATAAGATTCTGAATGAATACTCTGCAACTATCTTCAAAGAGAAGGAGAGTGGAAGGTGAGAGATTCATGTCAATGTTACTGGTAGAGAACATTGTTTATCTTCGACAGTATTTTGCAAAGTTTGAAGTTCAGGATCTTTGAAAGTGGATAAATTACCTTGTCAAATGAAATACACATCTCAGACTGCTCAAAGAACCAATGGCAGAAATTGCAAAGGTTTGAACTGTTATTGTTCTATTTCTCCTTGCTGCATGAATTATGCTAAAATGACTGGAGGACAACTGATACTGCATTATTATTTGAAAAGGAAAGTTGGAATACATGCAATTTTAGAATTTGTTTAATCTTGAAAGTGAGAACACAGGTAGATGGGTCATTTGGGCACACAGTGCTATGATTTATGAAGACCAGAGTACAGAAGTAGAGATGTTATGTTGAAATTGTACAAGACGCTGAAGTCAAATTTAAAGTATTGTATGCAGTTATGGTCAACTACCTACAGGAAGGACATCAATAAACTTAAAGAGTGCAGAGAAAATTTACAAGGACATTACCAGAACTTGAGGACCCAAGTTACTGTAGCATTAAGGCCAACAGGCTACAGAACAGTTCCTTTCACTAGGCCATCAGGTTTATCGATACACATTGATCTGATTGCATATCTGACTGTACATACATGTACACAAAACAATTATGTATACAATCTTTGTGTGTGCACAATATCCTTCCACATTTCCCTTCCTTATTACTTGTACATAGCGACACAGACGCAACATTAAAACTTTTACTCCCTCATGTTGTGAGATGAATGTAAATAAAATTCCAATTGTAATACAGGGACAGGCTAAATAGGTTAGGACATTATTTCCTGGAAAGTACAAGAATGAAGGGAAATCTTTTAGAGGTAAACACTGGGTGAATGCATGCAGGCTTTTTTCCGCCCTCAGGGTGGGTGAGACTAAAACTAGAGGTTGTTGGTTTAGAGTGATAGGTGAAACGTTTAAGGGAAATCTGAAGGGGAACTACTCTACTCAAGAGGGTGGTGTAAGTATTTAATGAGCTGGGGGCAGAAGTGGTAGCTGAAGTGGTAGAGGTCAATTTTAACATTTAAGAGAAGTTTGGATAGGTAGGTGGATGGTCCAGCTGCAGGTAGATAGGACTAGCAAGAAAAATCAGGCTGGCATAGATTAGATGGGACAAGAGGTCTGTTTCTGTGCTACAGTGCTCTATGACAGTGATTGCAGAATACAAAACTTCACCGAGATAGCCACACTTGAGAAAGCAAGGAGTTAATGAGGGCAGTACATTTGATGCAGTCCACATGGATTTTTAATTTTTTGACAAGGTCCATCATTACAATTGGTTAAAAAAGGGATGAAAGGAATAATGGCAAATTAGTCCAAAAACTGTCCCAGTGTCAGAAAGCAAGGAGAAAAGTAGGCTTTTTTTATTAGAAGGCTGTTAGTGTGGTTCCTCAGTATGTCAAAAAGTTCAGTCTACCCATCAGCAGTCATGCCTACCATCTTATGATTTTTTTTTTGAGATGGACTTACAGAGCAGTTACCACAAAGCATTAGAGAGCTACTACGAAAAATACCTCTTTAAAATCCTCTGAGTCTCCAGCAGGAGAAGCAAAGCATCAGCATCTTTTCTCAGGCCTCCATCTCTAACATCAAAACCCTGTTTTTGATTGTCAATCCATCTAATTTATTCACCCAACAATTCAGTCTTGAAACATACTCTACTCCTAACTTACCCAGTTAGCATCTTCCACCTTACCCAAACAAAGTTTATCAGTCCTACATTTATGTCTTCAGCCACTTTAGACCTCTCTGGTTTGCACGGCTCACACAGAAAACATAAAAGCACAATACAGATTCTTCAGCCCACCTTAGAACATGTCCCTACCTTAGAACTACCTAGGGTTTATCCATAGCGCTCTATTTTTCTAAGCTCCATGTAGCCATCCAGGAATCTCTTGAAAGGCCCTATCGTTTCTGCTTCCACCACCACTGGTAGCCCATTCCACGTACTCACCACTCTCTGCGTAAAAACTTGCCCCTGACATCTCCTCAGTGCCTACTTCCAAGCACCTTAAAACTATGCCCTCTCATGCTAGCCATTCCAGCCCTGGGGAAAAGCCTCTGACTATCCACACGATCGATGCCTCTCATCATCTTATACACCTGTCAGGTCACCTCTCATCCTCAGTCGCTCCAAGGAGAAAAGGCCGAGTTCACTCAACCTATTCTCATAAGGCATGCTCCCCAATCCAGGCAACATCCTCGTAAGTCTCCTCTGCACCCTTTCTACGGTTTCCACATCCTTCCCATAATGAGGCAACCGGAGTTGGGCATAGTAATCCAAGTGGGGTCTGACCAGGGTCCTATAAAGCTGCAACATTACCTTGCGGCTCTTAAACTCAATCCCACGACTGATGAAGGCCAATGCATCTTATGCCTTCTTAAACACAGAATCAACCTGCGTAGTAGCTTTGAGTGTCCTATGGCCTCGGACCCCAAGATCCTTCTGATCCTCCACACTGCCAAGGCTCTTAGCATTAAAACTATATTCTGCCATCATATTTGACCTACCAAAACGAACCACCTCGCTTTTATCTGGGTTGAACTCAATCTGCCACTTCTCAGCCCAGTTTTGCATCCTATCAATGTCCCGTTGTAACCTCTGACAGCCCTCCACGCTATCCACAACACCCCCAACCTTTGTGTCATCAGCAATTTTACTAACCCATCCCTCTGCTTCCTCATCCAGGTCATTTATAAAAATCACAAAGTGTAGGGGTCCCAGAACAGATCCCTCAGGCATACCGCTGGTCACCAACCTCCATGAAGAATATGACCTGTCTACAACCAGTTTGCCTTCTGTGAGTAAGCCAGTTCTAGATCCATAAAGCGATGTCCCCTTGGATCTCAATAAGCCTTGCACTGGGTACCTTATCAAACGCCTTGCTAAAATCCATATACACAACATCTACGGCTCTACCTTCATCAATGTGTTTAGTCGCATCCTCAAAAAAGTCAATCAGGCCCGTAAGACAACCTGCCTTTGACAAAATCATGCTGACTATTCCTAACCATATTATGCCTCTCCAAATGTTCATAAATCCTGCCTCTCAGAATCTTCTCCATCAACTTACCAACCACTGAAGTAAGACTCACTGGCCTATGATTTCCTGGGCTATCCCTACTCCCTTTCTTGAATAAGGGAACAATATCTACAATCCTCCAATCCTCCGGAACTTCTCCCATCGCATCATTGCCAAAGGCTCAGCAATCTCCTCCCTCACTTCCCACAGTAGCCTGAGGTACATCCCATCCAGTCCCGGTGACTTATCCAACTTGATGCTTTCCAAAAGTTCCACCACACCCTCTTCCTTAATATCTACATTCTCAAGCTTTTCAGTACACTGCAAGTCATCCCTACAATCGTCAAGATCCTTTTCCGTAGTGAATACTGAAGCAAAGTACCTCCGTTATTTCCTCTGGCTCCATACACACTTTTCCACTGTCACACTTGATTGGTCCTATTCTCTCACGCCTTATCCTCTTGCACTTCACATACTTGTAGAATGGGGTTTTCCTTAATCCTGTCTGCCAATGCCTTCTCATGGCTCCTTCTGTCTGGCTCTCCTAATCTCATTCTTAAACTCTTTCCTGCTAGCCTTATAATCTTCTAGATTCCTAACAGTACCTAGTTTTTTTGAACCGTTCGTAAGCTCTTCTTTCCTTCTTGACTAGATTTACAACAGCCTTTGTACACTACGAATCTTGTACCCTACCATCCTTTCCATGTCTCATTGGAATGTACCTACTCAAAACCCCATGCAAATATCCCTGAAAATTTGCCACATGTTCTCTGTACATTTCCCTGAGAACATCTGTTGCCAATCTATGCTTCCAAGTTCCTGCCTGATAGCCTCACATTTCCCCTTACTCCAATTAAACGTTTCCCTAACTTGTCTGTTCCTGTCCATCTCCAATGCTATTGTAAAGGAGATAGAATTGTGATCACTATCTCCAAAATGCTCTCCCACTGAGAGACCTGACAACTGACCAGGTTAATTTCCCAATACCAGATCAAGTACAGCCTCTCCTCTTGTCGGCTGATGTACATATTGTGTCAAAAAACCTTCCTGAACACACCTAACAAACTCTACCCCATCTAAGTCCCTCACTCTAGGGAGATGCCAATCAATATTTGGGAAAATAAGTTTTCCCATCATGACAACCCTGTTATTATTACTCTTTTCCAGAATCTGTCTCCCTGTCTGCTCCTCGATGTCCCTGTTACTATTGGGTGGTCTATAAAAACACCCAGTAGAGTTACTGACCCCTTCCTATTCCTAACTTCCACCTATAGAGACTCCGTAGACAACCCCTCCATGACTTCCTCCTTTTCTGCAGCCGTGACACCATTTCTGATCAACAGTGCCAAGCCCCGACCCTCCCTATCCTTTCTGAAACATCTAAAGCCTGGCACTTGAAGCAGCCATTCCTGACCCTGCACCATCCAAGTCTCTGTAATGGCCACAACGTCATAGCCCCAAATGCTGATCCACACTCTAAGCTCAACCGCTTTATTCCTGATACTCCTCGCAATAAAATAGACACATCTCAAACCACCGGACTGAGCTCGTCCCTTCTCTATCACCTGCCTATCCTCCCTTTCACACTGTCTCCAAGCTTTCTCTATTTGTGAGCCAACCTCCCTTTCCCTCGTCACATCAGTTCGGTTCCCACCCCCCCAGCAATTCTGGTTTAAACTCTCCCCAATAGCCTTAGCAAACCTTCCCGCCAGGATACTGGTCCCCCTCGGATTCAAGTGCAACCCGTCCTTTTAGTACAGGTCACACCTGCCCCAGAAGTCGTCCCACTGATCCAGAAATCTGAATCCTTGATGTCTGCTCCAATCATTAGTGATCTACACTTAAAACACAGGAGGCAAAATAATGTCCTATAGATAGATGGTGGAAAAGTTTTGGGACACAGGCAAGATAGTTGTTGCAGGATACCAAAGCTCTGATCAACTCTCAGCCATAGGACATATATATGGCCAGTCCAACTGAGTTCCAGAACAATATTGACCTCCAGTACATGAATGCAGGAAGACTCAATGGCATAAATTCAAAGGTAGGTGGCCGTCTTGCTAGAAAAGGATATTGCCTGATACTTTAGTACAAACATTAGTTGCCACTCATCAGCCCATGAAGTCTGTGCAATGGAATTGAAAACAGTGCAACAGTCAGTGAACATTCACTCTCCTGACCCATTAGGTTTGCACGCATTTGCTCTTTTACCTTCACGAGCATTTTACCATCATGCAGGTCATTCACTAAGACACAATCTAGTGGAACCACTATGATGCTACTACAATAGAGTAACAGTTGGCTAAACTTCTCAGTAGTAAATTATTTACAGATGTGGATCAGCCCAGAGACAGGTTACCAGTTGTGTCCCACAGGAATTAATGCTGAGTCAATACATTCAATGATCTACTTAAACAACTTAGATGGAAGAGCAAGGGAAGCGTCAAAGTGGGATGATGGAATGAAAACGTGCAGTGTTGAGAAGACAATAGATCTGAAGTTAAATTTTGGAAAAATAGGAATAACTCCAACAAAATGCTTTTAATTCAGAATGCAATGTTAATTACATGGACAAAAGAAACTCCAAATATACCAAGATTTTAACAAATTGAAGCATTAGGATATTGCCCTAACCACTGCTGAAGAGTAGCTATCAGACTAACAGGACTTTTCAATGTAAAAGTACACCATGTTGTCAATATATCAAACTTTATTATTCGAAGTGTTTGTTATGGCACGTCAGATTTTGGTTTCTACACATAGTGGGTGACAGAAGCTGCAATAATAAGGTTCAAAGTTTAGTCACCAAAAAGTAAAACTCCTGCAAGTTGTTTTACAATAATAAACAATCTTAACTACATAGATAACAAGCATTTCAACTTCAGGGAAGGTTGAACTGAAGTCAGTATATATTGAGTAATAAATTGCTACCCTAATGAAGAATTTCTATTTTGGAAGGAATAAGTATCATCCTTTGCCAATAATGTTTCATGGCCACCTTTTATTGACATATACCCAATTAAACTTGAAGTTAGAGGCTGCATTACCGTCCATTACTGTCTGGTATTTGGGGGGGGGGGGGGGGCGGGAGGGTCTACTGCACAGGACTAAAAGAAGCCGCAGAGGGTTATAAATTTAGTCAGCTCCATCTTGGGTACTAGCCTACACAGTACTTAGGACATTTTCAAAGAGCACGTCTCAGAAAGGCAGCGTCCATTAAGGACCTCCAGCACCCAGGGCATGCCCTTTTCTCCTGTTACCATCAGGCAAGAGGTACAGAAGCTTGGAGGCACACACTCAGCGATTCAGGAACAACTTCTTCCCCTCTGCCATCTGATTCCCAAAAGGACCTTGAACACTACCTCACTTTTTTTATATATATCATTTCTGTTTTTGCACAATTTTTAATCTATTCAATGTACATATACTGTAATTTATTTATTATTATTTTTCTTCTAGATTATGTATTGCATTGAACTGCTGCTGCTAAGTTAACAAATTTCATGACACATGCTGTGGGTGGTAATAAACCTGATTCTGTAGGCTTGCTCCGAGATACAAGAGTTAAACTGGACATTGCTGTGTGTATGGCATCACAAGGTAGATTTCCATAAGAATGTTAGTGAAACAGATTAGTTCTTGTGATAATCGAGTAATTTCAGAGTCACTTTCTACACAGTTAATTCCAAATAAAATTTCAGGAAAAAATAAAGTACGTTCAATTATTTAACTGAATTTAAATTGGACTTCCAGATTAGTTCAATAACATAACTACAACTACACCATCAGGTATAGATAAATCAGTTTTCTACTAATTTTTCTAAATTTGCATGAACACAAGGTGGTAAATTCACCAAATTACTACCTCTATCTTTGACCTAAGTGTCTAGGTTCACAGCTTCAATGGCCAGCTGGTGTTTTACAGTCCAAATGTATCACTGAATGATGCTCACAGCATTGTATTCTCTCAGCCACTCCACCACCGTAGAGTGTCTGAAGAACAGAAGACCACAGTATGGTTTTTAAAAACTGCACTTTGGACATTCACAACACTAAAGAATCCACAAATGGTATCAGATTTCTTTCCACCTCAGATTTCTGCGTCTGCTGACTTAAATTAGATTTGATGTGCCATACTGATCAAAAATGCTTTTTGCTCCAGTTTTCTATTAATGTCCTTTTCAAAGATAAGCACCATACTCTGCAGTAAGCAATTGGGCGTCAGGTTTATGGCTGTAAAAGATTAAGAAATGTCACAAATAAAGGAGTCAAGAATTACCGTGACCCTATTATGGCACTGCAGACATATCCATGTTTTGAGTGACTTTGCTTCCCTCCCCCCCACACACTTTTTCCAGATACCTTTATGTACACCGACTGCTATAATTAAAAAAAAACTTACCCTGCAGTTTAACTCAGAGATCTTTTGTTAATAAAACCACATTCAATAATTGGATTATTAATTGATAATCAAAATGAACTTTGGGAGAATTAAAGGAGAATAAGTAACAGTCAGCTGCTGATTTACACTCCGAGTTGCAAGAATACAAATCCTAGTTCTATGAGATTTTGATTTGGTTGCTTAGATGCTACACTGAGAAAAATAAAACAACACTGGAGCAGGCGATAAATTATATCTAAAAAGGGAACAATGATACTGAATCCCTTTATAAAAATAAACACGCACGAGCTACTGCCCATACATATAAACCTTGTCCAGTTAAGGTAGTTCAATGCGGGATCTGAGTGAAAGCATTTCAACCATCGTGGGAACAGTGGAGCTATAATTCGTTAACTGCCACCTGTCATCCGAAGCCTTCCAATTTGCTGGAAAAACATTTTCCACTTATATTAGCTCTGAGTCCAAATGCATGAGTGAAACGGTGCTCCTGTGCAACCTTCACTGATTGCCTATTACTACAGCATGAACACAGTACCTTTACATCTTCATCGAGTTTCATAATCTTCTTGATTCGAGCCAAGGGAAGATCCTGCATCTTGAAATCATTCTGTTGGGTCAAATATGAAAAGAGGGCCAGAAAAGGGGGTTTAAAGCATAATGTAAAAGCTTCTAAAACATACAGATTGAACACGACATCCAGTAATTCTACTAGCTGCACTAATTCTAGATATAATTTTACTTGGGTGGCCTGTGCACAGCTCTCAATCTTTTAAAATTCATTGAGTAATAACTACAGTACATTCCAAACTGGATTCTTAATGACACAATCCCCACTGAAATAAGACCACAAGCCTCGTTTCTGGACTGTTTTCACATTTGGGCTGAAATTAAAAGCCCTGCCCTGGGCTTAAATCAGAATTAACTGCGGAACTATTTAGACCCAATTACAATCTGCCACCCATTAAAAACCCTCCGACAATTCTTTTCAAAATATTAGCACATAACATACTGGGATTCATTTTATTATGAAATGAAATCACAACTGTAGAATTTAGAAGTAAATTTAACACTTAGCAAATGATTTAGAAATGTCCAGATAGGGAATAACAAAACAGCTAAAATAAATTGGAAAAGGAACAGAGATTAATAACTCTCAAATTGAAACAAAACATTTTATTAAAAATGTAAAATAAGAACACAGAACAGCGGAGTACAAGAACATGCCATTTGGCCCACAATGTTGTGACAAACCAATTAAATTAGTATACAAATGGCTTACTAATCTTTTCTGCCTTTGCAATGTCTACAGTATTCCAATTTCCTCTCATTTGTACACCTATCTAAACACATTTTAAAGGTCCCTCATATTTCTGCTACTACCAGCACCCCAGGCACCAACCACCTGGTGTAAAAAAAAAACTTGCCCCTCACATCTCCTTTGAACTGTCCCCCTTTACCTTAAATACATGCCATCTGGTATTAGACATTTCAACACTGGGAGAAAGATACTGTCTGTCTATGTCTCTCATAATCCTCTATCAGATCTGTACTCAGCCTCCACCGCTCTGGAGAAAACAAGCCAAGTTTTTCCAAACTCTCGTTATATAGCACATGCCCTCTAATCCAGGCAACATCCTGGCAAACATCTTCTGCACCCTCTCCAAAGTCTCAACAGCTTTCCTACAATGGGGCACCAGAACTATATGCAATACTCCAGGTGCAGCCTACCTCGAGTTTTATAAAGCAGCAGCATAACTTACTGACCTTTGAACTCAATGCCTCAACTAATAAAGGCAAACATGCCATATGCTTTCTTAACCACCCTTTCAACCTATGTAATCACTTTCGGAGAGTTATTAACTTTGACTTCAAGATCCCTCTGATCAACAACACTGTTAAGGGTCTTAACCTTAACAGTGTACTGTTTCCTTACATTTGACTTGCCAAGGTGCAACACTCACATTTGCCTGGATTAAACTCCATTTACCATTTCCCCACCCATATTCACAAATTAACTATATCCCATTGTATTTTTGCCAGTCGTCTGCGCTATCCACAACACCAGTCTTCATATCATCTGCAAACTTATTAACCCCCCCATCTACATTTTCATTCAGGTCAATTATATACATCACAAACAGTACTGAATAGAAAGCAAATATAGCTTAAGTTTGGAATTCAGCTTCAAAATAATTATTTTTGCATTTAATTCTGTCTGTCTAAATGCTTGGATCACCCCTTTGCAGAGCAAATGAAGATAAACCATGTTTGTTTTTGAGGGAGGTGTACACTAGGGTCAAAGCAGCTCAAGGTGGGAAAAATACCAAGGCCAATTTAATTCATTCTTGAGCACGGGAGGAAATTACACACAGTAGTTGGTAATGCCCACCAATGTGCTCTCTTCACTAAATTGCATTTATATAGGGTCCTAATGGTAATGGAGTCAACTGCCCTAAGGCACTGCACAGAGCTTGCAAATAAAATTTAGCATTAAGTTACAGAACGAGAAATTAGGGCAACTTCTAGGTTCCCAATTTGCATGCATACACAATGAAATGAACGCCATGACCTTGAAAAGCAAGCCTGCAACACGCTCAAATCTCAGTTTAAACTAGTATCAAGGAAGTTAGCAGCTTCAAAGTTGTATCAGTCTTTTTGATCATTATGGGGCAATTCACCTCCAAACTTCCAACTGGAATGAAGCCAATTTACAGAAGAATTCTTCAACCTACTGCAAGTCACCTCTAGACAGAACTACAGCCACTCCAAATTTAAGTTAGATTGCTGTACACAGGATGCCACTTGCATTTGGGCTTGCTCGGAGGCTGAACTGCAAATCATGATCAACTCATTCATTGAAGCATACAGAGGATGAACCTGCTATAAATAACAAACCACCAAACAATGAAGATCTAGGAGAACATCCCGCAATACATTACTACTTTCCTATATCTCAAAGACAGAAATTCATCACTTTCAGTTCACTTACACAGCCTTTGACAATAGACAATAGGTGCAGGAGTAGGCCATTTGGCCCTTTGAGCCAGCATCGCCATTCACTGTGATCATGGCTGATCATCCACAATCAGTATCCAGATCCTGCCTTATCCCCATAACCTTTGATTCCACTATCTTTAAGAGCTCTATCCATCTCTTTGCATCCAGAGACTTGGCCTCCACGGCCTTCTGGGGCACAGCATTCCATATATCCACCACTCTCTGGGTGAAAAAGTTTTTCCTCAACTCCGTTCTAAATGGCCTATCCCTTGTTCTTAAACTGTGGCTTCTGGTTCTGGACTCACCCATCAGCAGGAACATGCTTCCTGCCTCCAGCGTGTCCAATCCCTTAATAATCTTATATGTTTCAATAAGATCCCCTGTCAGCCTTCTAAATTCCAGAGTATACAAGCCCAGTCGCTCCAATCTTTCGACATATGACAGTCCCACCACCCCTGGAATTAACCTTGTGAACCTACGCTGCACTCCCTCAATAGCAAGAATGTCCTTCCTCAAATTTGGAGACCAAAACTGCACGCAGTACTCCAGGTGTGGTCTCACCAGGGTCCTGTACAGCTGCAGAAGGACCTCTTTGCTCTTATACTCAATTCCCCTCGTTATGAAGGCCAGCATGCCATTAGCTTTCTTCACTGCCTGCTGTACTTGCATGCTTACTTTCAGTGACTGATGTACAAGATCACCTAGATCTCATTGTGCTTCCCCTTTTCCTAACTTGACTCCATTTAGATAATAATCTGCCTTCCTGTTCTTACCACCAAAGTGGATAACCTCACATTTATCCACATTAAACTGCATCTGCCCACTCACCCAGCCTGTCCAAGTCACCCTGCATTCTCATAACATCCTTTTCACATTTCACACTGCCACCCAGCTTTGTGTCATCAGCAAATTTGTTAATGTTACTTTTAATTTCCTCATCTAAATCATTAATATATATTGTAAACAGCTGCGGTCCCAGCACTGAACCCTACGGTACCCCACTGGCCACCGCCAATCAGAAGAAATCAACAAGCCAGCACAAATATCACAGGGTACAGGACCACAGGCTACCCACTTTTGGTATACGAGACATGCAGAAGCTACAGCAGGAGCACCAAAACTCTGGAGGTATATCGTTAATTAACCCTTGCAAAAATCATCTAAATCAGCATAAGTGAACCAATGTCAGTATCCATTCCAAATCCACATCCAGTATAAAAGTCTTAATATATTCAGTCTACTCCAATGGGAAGATTTACCCAAAGTCCTCAAACAGCTACTGCAAATTCTCATGGCAAGAGATTACAAGGTAGATATAGAAAACAATACCATTGTTCTCCAAAGCTACTCAAAGCAATTGTAACATCCCCACTGGCTTCTGGGAATCTTTAGCTCATGGTCAAAGCCCAAGTTAAAAAGGAGCATTTAGGATAGGTTGAAGAGTGCATTCATCAGAAACACACAGAGCAAAAACAAAAGTGCATCATGTAGCAAAGCATCCAGACACTCAATTAGCCACCTCCTGTCCACCTGTGACACAGCTCAAAGATCCCACATTGACTTCAACAATTTCCTCAATACTCTCAGAACTGAATGGTTTGATAAGCATGCACAAGGTATATTTCACTAAATACAAGATCAAATCTCAAACTTTCAAACGGAGGCCAGTAGTCAGCAGAATATTCAACAGCTTCAAAAAAAAAATGACAGTTTTGACAAGTATGATTTTTCTTGCTATCAAAATAATTACCAAATTCAAAAATTTAATCTGTTTGATATCAAAACATTTCCCATCAGATATCATGGAAATGACCGTGCAAAAATTAAAACACATTGAGACACTGGTGATAGCACAAAACAGACCACTAATTAACTGTACATTGAAAGCAGATTGTGATTTGAAATAAGACTCTCTCTCATTGGGGCCAAGTCATTAGTGGATTTGTCACAAGATTTGGTGCTCTTCTGCTGGTGATATTAAATCTAACAAATGCAGCAAGAATCGCCAGAGTTACAAATTACATCTGGCTTTAATTGATTGGCAAATGTCCTCCAGTGTTGATAACCAAATAACTATGAATGCGATGATCAGAATATTTAGGGCTGGATGGGTAGGATAGGTGACAGGTGGCTGCCTAAAAGCTTTTATGCTAAATGGCTCCAGCCACAATAAATTGCTGAACTATTCACAGGAAATCTAGGGCCTCAGAGGTTATATGTAGAAAAAGAGAAACTGATTTCCTTCTTAGCTCCAGATGTTCATCAGGAAGGACAAAAATAATGATCCCTAATCTATGCACCTCAAACTTTGCTAACAAGCCCAAATATTGTTTGAGTTTCATCAGAGAGAGACTGAGCTTGAGGAAGACTGATAGTGCTAGTTCCCATTTTTTTCTCCCCAACTCTAAATCCACAGATCCTTCTATTCATTTACACTGGGGCAGTTTACAGAGATCAATTCATGTTCCAGCTTGCACATTTTAAGGATGTGGCAGGAAAATGGAGCACCTGGAAGTTCACGCACCTACAAGGACTCGTACAAATTTCCCAAAGGGGCAATATTAGAGGTCAGGATCAAACGGCGACTGGGTGAGTGCCCCCCTCCCAATCGGTCAGGGGTCAAACAAAGATGTTGTGTCCTAGCTAAGACTGATTCAGTTTTGTACCAGCAGCATCGCAGGAGTTGCCAGTCAGCATTGAACTCAACGTAGGACTGCCGTAGGGACTTCAGCTCAGAATTTTTCCCAGGTTTACTCCCTAATCTTTCCATATGAGTGGGTATAGCCGCAAGATAGCAGAGGTTTGAGATCAGATTTTTCCTTCTAGATGATCCACCAACGACAGCTGATGAGCCCATCTGCCCAAAGCGACTGGTTTTAAGGTGCCAGTAACCCGCCTTTGCCCCTATAAGGGAAAGGCTCCACTATCACCCTTATACAAGGTGCTGAGACTGTGTAAAGGAAGAAATAGATTGAACATTCTGAACAGTATCAAGCACGAGTCTAATGCTTTTAATCTTATCCCAGACACAGACTCAGTTCTCCAATCCTGCCGAAGGGGTGTACTTCGTTCCATGGATGCTGCCTGGACTGCTGAGTTCCTGAGTACGACACACTCACAAAGACTGGTGCAGCTTGTATTCCTGTCCACATTACCAATGACCAAGGCAGAGCCCAGTTTTGGTGGTTTAACTAAAAGCTCAACCTGATGCTTTAATTTAAGAAATTTTATTCGTACATATTTACAATACATCCTTTTCCTTAAGTAGTTACAATCCAGATTTCAGCCAGTTGGAATTTCATGAACTTGTAGTGAACATTCAAACAAGTAATGAGACATACCGGTGTTAAGTTGCGAATCTCTTCCATGACACGTGGCCAAAACGTCTGCAGCAAATGTTGGGCTTCACTGTTGCCACCGCCTTGAGAGGCTGTACTAAATGAACCATCTGCAGTGGCAGACATTCCTACGAAAGGAAAAGAATTCTACTTATATAGCGCCAAGCATGTCTTCAGGACATTCTTCAGCAACTTACCGCCATAAAATTACTTCATGGATATAGAAATCTTGGAAACCAATTTGTACAATGCAAGCTCCACAAACAGCAATTTCAAAAAGAGTGGATATTTTATTTTCCAGAGGTTTTAATTGTGGTATAAATAATTAACAAGCCCAAAAATTAATTACTTTTCTTCTAAATATTACCACGGCATCTTTCATATTTGCCTACGAGAATAAATATTCCCAAATTTTAGTGACTTAACTAAAATATTGTGATTACAACTGTGCAGCAGTGTCTCAGTACTATGATGGAGCTGACTTACCATCCAAACTGATAAGAAATGCTTTTAGTTGCACTACTCAGATCAAAAAGATATTAGAAATCAGCACAAAAGTAGGATAACATTAGTAGTTTTAATTCAGCAGAAACTTTAATTTTGCTAAGTAACTTCAGCAAGAGATCTGTAGTTTCAATACAAGAAACATATTAACCCCGTACATATTAGAATACAGGTGAATCAGAAATAGACACGATCATCCTGATCCATTAATAGGATTATGCCTGATTTTCTTTAATCTTGTTGCCATTCTTCTGCACGAATCCCATTTTCCATGATTCCCTTAATATCCAAAAGTTTATCTTAAAACTATTCTTGCTTTTATAGTGATAACTAATCAAAAGCTTCTAAATGTTATAAATCATTGGGGCATTTTTGGACAAGTATTTATTACAAGAGTTCTTCTGTGAAATGCCACCCCCCCCCCCCCCGGTACACAGTTAGCTGCTAAAAGGTCAAAAATATGGATGCTTACAGTTTTCAATTATGTACACACAAAAGATATCCAAAAAGAAGGAGAATCCTAACTGCAGGCTGAGAATAAACGGGGAAGACATAAAACAAGTACAGAACTTTTGCTACTTCAGAAGATGGGTGACATCAGATGGCAGGTGCGACTTGGACATCAAAAGAAGAATAGGGATGGCAAAAGACACCTTTATGAGAATGAAGAGTATAATGACCAATACTAAACCAGGCATGACAACCCGCCTCAGAGCACTGAAATTTTACATTTATCCAGTTAGGTTATATGGCTCAGAATATTGGACAATATCTAGTAACATGAGGAAACGAATTGAAGCAGTAGAGATGTGGTTTTTGAGGAGGATGCAAAGAATATCATGGACAAAATGAATATCTAACGAGGATGTCATGAACAGAGCAAGCACAAAAAGAGAAATAATGTATGAGATCATGAACAGGCAACGTGACTTCATTGGATATGTGATTAGGAAAGAGGAGTTAGAATGCACGGTAATTATGGGAAAGATTGAAAGGAAGAAAGCAAGAGGAAGGCAAAGACAAATAATGATGGAGACAGCAGCCAGAGAACTGGAAATGAATACCAATGATTGATCCACTTGACTCGAAACAGGAGAGTGTGGGCCATGGCAGTCATAGCTCAAACTCCTGATGATGACGACGACGACAACGACACACAACTTCTCAGCAAATGAAATTCCCCAGCCCACAGTAAATTACATTTATGCCACACAAATTCTAGATAATAACCATTTCAAAAAGAAAGTGTTATTTGCCCTTGCCACTTAGTAACATTACTGAAATGAAGTCCTTGGGGTGGGGGTAGGAGAGGGACAGAAGGTACATCACCAGTGACCAGAAACTAACCACACAATTACAGTGATCACAAGTATACACTAGAGGCTGAAACAAATGAATCACAGGTGCTTTTCTACTTCATATACTTCCACTTGAAACCACATCATCATTATCCCAAATTCTGGAAATTCCTACTCAATTAACATTGTGATGGCATCTTCACCAGAAATACTTGTTGTAGTCAAGCAATAGTCCACCACTGTTTTCTTACCCTAACACTACCATTAGTGTCAATATCTCATACATGAATAATTGTTTTTTTTAAAGTTGCCCTAAAGTTATCCTTAAGAGTTCTATCAAAGATTTCCCTGTTCTCTGAAGGACACTATTCTTGACAGGATAGTTTCTGTAGGATCAAAGTTCTCCTCATAAACAAAGTAAATTCACCAGAAAAAAAACTATTTTGTCACTGCCTGCTATGCACAATCCAAGGGGAGATGTTGAGAAAACTTTTGCATTCATTATATTTCACTGAAATCTATGACACTACTGAATATCACAAGTAAATGCCAATGTAGAAAGGCTCAGATCCCATTTCTCAGGATCAAATCCATTGTGGAGGCAATGTTTTCAAATGAGAAAATATACATTCAGAACTGTAAAAGTGAAATTAATATAATGATGAGGCAATAAGTCTCAATATCTTCTTGGTAGAAGTACATCATTCAGCAGTCCAGCTTAGCAAATCAGCAAAATTAAACCAAAAATTTACCTTTGAACTGGAAATTCTAATTAAAAAGTCATCTCTTAGAAGTTCTAAATGTCCCTGGTTACTAATTCAATTGGCAGTTTGAACTCTGGAAGTGTTGCATAAACTCAGTTTACCCAACCATTCAGTACATGGTAATGAATTATCTCCAAGAGCGATAGTTTTATGGAAACAAGGACTAAATTTTTTTTTACGAAAATATTTATATTAACTAAACCTGCTTAATCATGCAAATGATCACAACTCACTGAACTTGAAAACGAATACAATTGACTGACTTGCACATGCATTCAGTCAACTTCCAATCTGGATTTGTAAATGCTTCAAAAAAAAAAAAAAAAAATTTCCTACAGCTTTATACAACTCCTAGAAAAATTGGCAAAATACAACAAAATCATTTATGTGTTTTTGGAATGAACCAAGTGTATCATCCCAAAGTGATCAATGTCTTGAACAATGACTAGGTTCCTCAAACACTTTAGCGAAGTTGGAAGTTGGTGTCTGAGCAAGTATGACTGATTGTACCTTAACAAGGCTCAGCATGTGAGCAATGTTTCTACTTTAAGAGAAAATAACAAGATGAAAGTGTATTCTCATTTCTAGTTAATCTAATATGGCAAAGCAACTCAACCTTTACAATGAGAAAATGGGAATCAGATTCCTCATAACAAGAAAATAATTATTTAATAACTGCCAATTAAAACTCTTTCAATGTCACAGGCTATAATCTAATTTTCAGAATAAGTAGGAACTGCATTGCAAGGCTAGGCGGACATCCTGAATACAATAAGTTTTGAAATAATTTTTTGCGGTACATGTCAAGAATCAAGGATCCTTTAAAATCCAAAATTTATGAAATCAATGATTTAAAGTCATCAGACTCTTCTTGTCATGCACATACAGTTACAAGAAATAGTCTGAGCCCTTTGCAATTACCTGGCTTTCTGAATTACACATAAAATCTGATCTTCATCTAAGTCATAATAACAGACAAACACAATCAGCCTAAACCAATAACACACAAACTGTACTTTTCATGTCAATATTGAATACACAGTTTAATCATTCACAGTCCAGGCTGGAAAAGTATGTGAACCCTTGTATTTAATAACTGGTAGAACCTCCCTTAGCAGCAATAACCTCCACCAAACGTTTCCTGTAGCTGCTGGTCAGACTTGCACAATGGCAAGCAGAATTCCTCCACACAAATATGTTTCAGTTTATCAATATTTCTTGGATAGTTGCATGAACAGCCCTCTTCAGGTCATGCCCCAGCATCTCAATTGGGTTATGGTCTGGATTCTGACTAGACCATTCCAAAATACATATTTTCTTTTCAAACCATTGCTGTTGATTTGCTCTTCTATTACACATCGTTATCTTGTTGCATCATCCAACTTCTATTATGTTTCAGGTCCCTGACATTCTCCTCCCCTTTTGAATTCTTTGTTCCCTAACAATTGCAAGCTGACCAGGCCCAGAGGCAGCAAAGCAGCCACAAACCATGATGCTCCTTCCACCGTGCTTCACAGCTGGAATGAGGTTTTGATGTTGGTGCTCAGGGCCCTTTTCCCTCCAAACATAGTGATGTGCATTTCTGCCAAAAGGTTCAACTTTCGTCTTACCTGTCCCAAGAACATTGTCCCAGAAGCATTGTGGAACATCCAGGTGGTTTTTTGCAAACTTGAGATGTGCAACAATTTTTTTATTTTGAAGATCAGTGGTTTCCTCTGTGGTGTTCTTTTATGAGCATCATTCTTATTCAGTGTTTCTCTTATAGTGGATAAATGAACAGAGACTTAAGCAAGTTCTAGTGTTTTTTTGCGGGTCTTTTGCTGTTATATTTGGGTTCTTTTTCATCTCGTTCACTATTGCACATTGTGCTCTTGATGTGATTTTTGCAGGGAGAGTAGCAACAGTACTGAATTTCTCCCATTTGTAGACAATTTCTCTTACTGTGGACTGATGAACACTCCGGTCTTTAGAAACGTTTTTGTTGCTTTTTCAAGCTTCATGCATCTCCACAATTCTTCCAATACCTCTGAAAGTTGCTTTGGTTGAGGCATAGTGCACATAAACAGATGTTTCTTGAGAAGAGCAGGCAGTGTCAGTGACCTGACCTTGTGAGTCTTTTTTAGGGCAGGGCATTGCTACACGCACACCTACAAACTCATCTTATTGCTTAGAACACCTGACTCCAACCAGTTTTTGTAGAAGGCATTATCCCAGAGCTTCACATACTTTTTTGAACTTCAACTGTGATTGTTTAAATGGTGTACTCAGTATTGCAGAGAAGTAGTACAGTTGTTTGTGTTATTTTAGATCAGGCAGATTGTGTTTGTCTATTTTTGTGATTTAGATAAAGATCAGATCACATGTTAATGAGTAATTAATGCAGAAAACCAGGTAATTGCAAAGGGTTCACAAACTTTTTCTTGCAACTATATGAGCATTTCTACTTTCATCTTTTAATCACTTTTACCAATGATAAAAGGTGCAAATACTACCACTAATCAGGGTGAATTGTGAAAAAAGGTTGGTTGAAAAATTGCAGGTATGAGTGAGGGATTTATCTCTGACTATTGTGAATGTACGACAGATTCCTGCAAGGGTGGACAATAGGATCTGGATCTTAAAATGTCTCTTACCCATCTCACATCATGGTTCAAAGATCTTGCCAACTGATTTTTAAATGAAAGTTTAAAAAAATAACATTAATAAATTTAATTCTACTGACATTTGCTGAACTAACTTGAGCAGATACAATATCATGCTCAAAAGAAAATAAAATTAAGGGAGTGCAGTGCTTTGGGAGCAGTTCTACATATAACAGATTGCTCTAGTACACAACTTGAGGCAAATACAGCAAATCCCTGGTCAAAATATATAATTTTTATTGCGCTCACCCTCCTGTCACAGAACACTCATTCCCTAACTTTTGTGGAAATTCAGCAATATTATAGATATTCACTTAAAGTGGAGGCAAGTTGCCTTCCCAGCATTCAGAATAAGGGTGGGAAGTCAAATTCCGAGATTGCCATCAAAAGCAGCTTATTTGCATCGCCAGTGATGTGTAGCACCAGGGAGTAGACTGCACAGCAATTCCGGAAACAAACCATTAATGCTTCCTGAAGCATGTTGATGATCATTAGTGCCTCTAGAGATTATGCACTAATATAAATATGATACAAGAAAGTGTTCCTATAACATTCAAGTAAAATTGTGAAATATCACGAGCTTATTGCTATTGAGAAATTTGTGAAGACATTTGACCCTTGGCATGGACTTCATCTTCATATCCACCTTGAATAAGTTTGACAAATATACATTACCATTACATGAAACATTAAAGTCATTTTTTTAATAAAAGGGGATCCTACCTGCCCAGTACCAATGATAAAAGAGTTTAGATGCAACAGGTGCTTTTATAACCTGCACCCATATGATACAGATCACATATAGGACCTACACCAGTGTAATTCCAGTGTTCTACAGTCGCAAGAAAAAGTTTGTGAACCAATTACCTGGATTTCTACATTACTCAAAAACATGGTCTGATCTTCACCCAAGTCATAATAGACAAATACAATCTGCCTTAACTAATAACACGCAAACAATTGTACTTCTCATCAATACGGAGTACACCATCTAAACAATCACAGTCAGAATTCAAAAAAGTATGCAGACCTCTGGGGTAATGCCTTCTACAATAGATTGTTCCAATCAGTGAGACGGGATTGGATGTGTAGGTTGTAGAGGTGCCCTGCCCTACAAAAAGACACAACGATTACAGACAGAATCAGCTCTTCGCAAAATAGATCTGTTTGTGTGCCCCATGCCTCAATCAAAACAACTTTCAGAGGACCTTAGAAAAATTGTAGATACATGAAGCTGTAAAAAGCCATAAAAACATTTCTAAAGCCCCGAGTGTTCACCAGTCCACAGTAAGAAAAACTGTCTACAAATGCGAGAAAATTCAGTATTGTTGTTACTCTCCCAAGGAGGCTGTCCAGCAAAGATCGCACCAAGGGCAAAACAGGCGTGAAGGAGGTGAAAAAGAACCCAAGTGTAACTGCAGAAATCTCTAGAATTTGCTAAAGACTCTGTTCATGTATCCACCACAAGAAAAGCACAGAACAAGAATGGTGCTCATGGAAGGACACCAGGGAGAAAACCCCTGCTCTCCAAATAAAAACATTGCTGCACATCTCAAGTTTGCAAAAGACCACCTGGATGCTTCACAACGCTTCTGGGTCAATGTTCTGTGGACATCTTAGACAAAAGTTGAACTTTCTGGCAGAAATACACACCATTATCTCTGGAGGGAAAAAAAGGCACTTTACACCAACACCAAAACCTCATCCTAGCTGTGAAACATGATAGAAGGAGCATCATGGTTTGGGGCTACTTTGCTGGCACAGGGGGTGGACAGCCTGCAATCATTGAAGAACAATAAATGAAAAATTGTATCAAGACAGTTAGTAAGCTTAACAGAAGTTGGATGACACAACAAGACAATGGTCTGAAACACAAGAACAAATCAACAGTTTAAAAAGAAAATTTGTGTTTTGGATGATTAAGTCAGAATCCAGACCTTGACCCAATTGAGATGTTGTAGCATGACCTAAAAAGTACTGTTCATGCAAGGTATCCCAGAAATATTGATGAACTGAAACAGTTTATTGTGAATGAATGGTCTGGAATTCCTCCTCACCATTGTGCCAGTCTGAGCAGCAGCTACAGGAAATGTTTGGTGCATAAAGGTTATTGCTGCTAAAGGAGGTTCTACCAATTATTAAATACATGTGTTTTCCCAAATTGGACTGTGAATGAAAAAAAGTGTACAATAAAAACATGAAAAGTACAATTCATGTTAAACTAAAAATGTGATATTAGTTTAGGAAGATTGTGCTCGTCTATTATTGCGACTGAGATGACTGAGAACACATTTTACAAGTAATTAAGAAAACCAGGTAATTGCAAAGTGTTCACCAACTTTCTTACAACTGTATGCTCTTTCAGCCTGAGCTCTTAGAAATTTAGTATTGTGAGACAGCATATCCCACAATCAGCAGGTTGTTACATACATCCGAGTTTCCAGTCACATAACAGATTTGCCATACCCTATGATCTGTTGCTCATGCTCTGTCCAACAAGAATTTATTCAATACTGTTTGCCTTGGCTGATAACTGCACAATTATGCTTTCAGTTACATATTGCTCAATTGTAACTGCTCATTTAACTTATACTTACATGTTGAAGTTCTTATTCCATACAATATGCTACTTAACCGCCTTCAGTAGATCAAACACAAAATTGATATAAATGAAAAGGTGAGATTGGAAAGCTATGATGACAACATAATTTCTGAAAAAAACTTCAGTGAATCAAACTTTCCACTTTAGAAACATTTAATTGTAATTTCATCTTTTTAAGATAGCTAATTAGGAATATTCATTAGCAAGCTATTTCATAAATACAATAATTTTGGATACAAACATATTGCCTAGTGTATAATATGTAAATAATGTTTTAAATATAGCAACTAGTTAATTATACCCAGATAATTGCATACCAAAGATCCATCTTGGACTTTAACCTTTCTTGCATTATGACAGTTGCATTTTCACATTAGTAGTTGTACTTTCTAAAAGAATCAAGTCAATCCTAATTGAAATTTATTTTGTGCTGTCTTGGACTTGGGTGAAACTGAAGCAAATTTATTTTACTTGTGAATTAGATCTCATTGCTTAGTCCCAAAATGAAATGCAAGAATGTTGTACTTCGGTGTCAAGTATCTCAAAAGTGCTTCTTCACTTTAAATCAAGGACCTTTCATCAGAATCATCTCATCATAAACTATATATTTGTCCTTCCATGTGTTGGTTGGCATGTTCAGTTTTTGTATTTTTAAAGAATTCACTGCATCCACATGATTTTGCTTTTGTAGAGGAAGAACTTCCTGCTTTCTACAAAGAGCACAACAGGATCTTTTATTGTTCATAGTAACTAGCAGTGAAAAATGACTGAGAGCCACCATTTTAAAGCACCACAGTTTCTGAAGGTACTCTCATCAGTGCTACTGGATTTGGAGATACAAGTTTCCTTACACTTAATGGTAACAAAGGACCTGTGCCCTCATCTTTCTTAACTGAAGTCCTGGGGTTAGGGGACCATGTATCCCAGCGATGCTACACACTGCAGCCTCCATGCAATAGTGGTGGAGGTAAGTATTTAGAATATAGCATAATGTGCCAATCTGAGGGATTATTAGAGCTGGAATGATCCAGCTGAGTATTCCAGTCAATGCTTAATAACAATGGAGACCATTCGCTATAACTGCCCAGCCTCTGACAAAGCCACTGGTATTTTGGTGATGTTCTAGCTTCCTCACTGGAAATGAACACTGCCTGCCACTTGTTTCAATGCTGTTAAATTGTGCATGCAGACAGTAGAGTGAACACCACTGCTTTTGGTTGACTGATGGAAGATCAATGAAGAAGCTGCTAAAGATGGTAGGACCCAGCATAGTCCATCGAAAAACTCACATAGTGATATCCTGGGACTCCAATGATTGCAAGATTTAGCAACCAATGGGACATGCTCATGGCTCCCATTGATATCATATTGGGTCAAGTACTGCCTTTAACAGTAAGGGAAGTCATTCTTACTTTGCATCAGGAGTGCAGCTCTTTTGTCCATGCTTGGACTCAGGTGACAATGTGGTCTTAAACTTATCATCTCCCCCTGCTGACTGAGACAGAAGCACTATTCAATACAACCAAGTTGTTACTTGGACTACTACTCTGTAGCATCCACATTCCAATTTCAATGTCAAACAGTGAAACAACTCAGAAACCAGTAAAATTAAATATTATTAGTACTTTCAAATATTTCAGTCACTCTCAGCAACAGCTGCTATTCTTACCCTTTATATTCCAAACAAATGGCAGTTAAAACCAGCAGTCTTGCATTTTAATTAAGTGTTCACATTATTGGATTGAGGACAGAGTTAATCAATGTCACATGACTGAAGACTGAAAACTGAAAGACTAATTTTTACAGCAAAGTGTGTGTATTCACAATATTTAATGTTGCAACACTTAGCCCCTCTTATGTACACAATACAAGAAGAACTCCACACTGCTTGGGCTGTGACCTGGGAAGATCACGCAAGGTGGTTATACTTTGGTACATGGAAAATAATCTACTTTTTCAATAAAACAGCATGAATCTTTGCTCCTACAACACCAATTAACTTACACTGACAAAAACTAGTCTGATACTTTGGAAGGAATGGGGCTATTATTTCTTCCAAATATGCAACAGTAACCTAGATACATAAAATACAAGATACTCCATATAATAAAATTTATTTTAACCTAAAAATATTAGTAAATCCTTCTTTGCTCAATAAACCTTGAGAAATGTATGCAAAATATGGGTTTTGTTAATTATTATGACATCAGTAAATTCAACTACACTAATACATTAAGCTTTACTTGTGCGAGTTCTCTGGACACCATCTACAACTCTGTCTGTCTATAAGGTGGTTGTATGTTCAGCACACACCATGAAGGCATTCCTTCAGAACTGTAAGCATTGCTAACAGGATAATAACATACTTTTATTTCACAAATATTAAACGTACTTTTGGTAACATCCTTACAGAGCAAGCAGTGGAAGTTCCACAGTGGTATCAGCAATTTTGCATTGTATAAAACAAGGACATGGAGTTGTCACTGTTGTGTTACAGCAATAGGAATACCAGTGGGCAAATAACAATTGGTAAAACCAACTGGAATGTTCTCATTCAGAGGCCTGGAGGTTTCTGAGAAAAGTGAGGATCAACAAAAAGGTTTGAACTGATTAGGTACATTTGAAAATAGACCAAGAGTATTAGTAGATTGAGCTGATCTGAAATAATTGCTTATGATCCATTTCCTATCCCAAAAAGTGTGAGTTTCCCATTTGTAACAAGTTTCTGCTGCTAACAAAATGGCTGCTCTTGAACTCCCGTCTAGAAGCAACACCACATAAGTACAGAGTGCAGTTTCTCGATGTCAAAGACAAGTATTGTGAGCAGTTTTGGACCCCGTATTTAAGAAAGGATGTGCTAACATTGGAAAGGATTCAGAGGAGGTTCACAATAATGAAGCTGGGAATGAAAGGCTTATCATATGAGGAGGGAATGATGGTTATTGGCCTTTACTCACAGGAATTTAGAAGAATGGGGTGTGGGGGGAGGGATCTCATTGAAACCTATTGAATTTTTAAAGGTCTGGATAGAGTGAAGTCAAGAGAACGTTTCTTATGGAGGCAGAGTCGAGGACCAGAGGGCACAGCCTCAAAATAGGGGGAACGTCCTTCAGAACAGTTGAGGAGGAATTAACTAGAGGGTGATGAATCTGTTGCCACAGGCAGCTGTGGAGGCCAGGTCATGGGGTATATTTACGGAGGAGGTTGATAGGTTGTTGATTAGTCAGGGTGTGAAAGGTTACAGGGAAAAGGCAGGAGAATAGCATTGAGAGGGAAAAGAAACAGCCATAAAGAAATGGCAGAGCAGACTTGATGGGCCGAATGGTCTAATTCTGCACCTGTGTCTTATGGTTAAGGGTGGCCATCCCCAATGAGTATGCCACACTATCTTTACACTGGAAGAAACATATGATGGCACATATTCCATGGAAGTACTCACACAAACAAGTTCACTAATTGGCTCAATATCACCTCTCACATCTAACCTTATTTAATGGGTAAATAAACAATTTAAATTAACTTTTTACACTATTTTATACCTTGCACAGATTCATTGTTGCATTAAAATAAGGCAAGAGAAACTAATCTGGTTGCATCATGCCAGAAACAAACAAGGGGAAAACCTGTATTCATTCTGCAATGGTCAAAATTTTTCATTGTGAAATGCTATACACATGTTCAAAGGTTATCATAATATAATTACTATTTGCTATGTTATCGATCCTGTTATTCTACTAAACTGCGGTCTTTTCAAAAATTCCAGAGGAATATTGGAATCTGCAAAATGGGAAACTCTTACTGAAACAATTATAAACACTTAAACACAGTGGAATACTTTCATAACATGGACTTGTTTCCATCCAATGGACTAAGAACACCCTCTGAACAGCAAACAAGACTACTGTATCTCAAGGTCACTTTCTTTTAGTTCAAGGCCCAGTTACACCAATATCAAGCCTCTCACTACAGGAGCAGAGCCAATGGGTAGTGTAACATTTCTGATAAGAATCCTAATAGACTTCTAGATAAATCAAAAAGCAAGTGTCTCTCCCCAACCGTCTGTTCCAAAGTGAGTATTTCAGTACTCTGAGAGGCACTGGCTGACTGAGCTGTTCAATCCAACATTCCAGTGACCTTCACTCACTATTCCCAAGCTAAACAAAAATACAGGACAGGGCTCTAGTCTGTGTCCTTTCTCTTTCACATCATTCATTTAAATTTCAAGTTGTTTCCCTTCTAGATGACTGCTACAAATGTATTCCATAACAAAGATGAAGCCCAAGGACCAGCTTCAAAATTCACTGCCAGTAATGGTAATATCACAAACTATTAAAGGCAAAGACTTTGTCGTGCAACAATAACAATTTCTGAACGGCCTGGTTCACAAATAAATAAATTTCAAATGAAATTGACATAACTAATTTTGGTATACGCTGGAAAAAAAAACAGTTGAACTTGCCACTCTGATCTGAACACATTATACGATCTCTCTAACCAACTGCAAGCCCAAGAACCTCGTAAACTTCTTTCATGGCAGTTTTGAAAACCCACTCAGATTGTTTTAGGCAGGGGGAGATAAGAGGATACAAAAAGTAAGCTGCAGTCAGTTTGCACCAACAACAAACTAGCGGACTTCGATACTGTTTAATGGTTGTTGATTTTTTTTGAACTACAGATAAATGTAATCAAAGTGGAATTCTTCGTAAGAGAACCAGGCAAAAACACTCGTACTCCCTTCTACTTTAATAATCAGTGCCAATCCACTAGTCATTTGTGAGGGCTGTCTCAAAATCTTCGATTGCTTACATCAGGTTTGTAAAGAAACAAGACGCTGAAGGGCATCACAAAAATGTTTGCACGGAGTAATATACAAGTGGGATCTTTTCTTTCTTAATCCCGGATTTTTAGAAGGAAACCCCACACATTGCAAAGACTGCCATAATTTCCATTAATTCAATCCTGCATAAAATATATCCCAAACTTACCCTAACATCCAGGCTTACGGTATGCTTTTCCCTCTCCTGCTCCGGAGGGAGGGGGAGTGGGAAAGGAGAAATGGAAGACTCTCCTATGCTCCGAAAAAGGAAGCCAACAATCAAAAGCGCCTCGAATTCAGAGAATCCCAAAGGAAGCTCCAGTACATTGCAGACAGGACACTATGCAATATATAAGGCTTGCTGTTCAGAACCCCGTAAACGAACGCAATCGCCATTTTTCTTTGTCTTTCACTTGACCCCTGTCTCAGTGATAAACTCTCTACAACAAACCTGCAGCCTTTCCCCCACTGGCAAGTGAAAGCTGAAACTCAGCCCAACCTGCTACCCGCTACAGGACCACCTCCCACGCTGGCCATCATTCAATTGGCCCACAACGTCATCGTTCCCTCAGAGCTTGCACCCTGATTGGACCACTGCTACATCAATCGACTCGTGATTTGACACTTCCGGCTTCAGGTTAGGTTGCCCTGCACACTAGGGGTCAGAGGAGTAGGAGAGGCCTGGACACAGGACGCGCCGAACAGGAGCATTTATTGTGTTAAAAAAACATGAATGATTGTAACAAAGGTCGTAGCACTTTACTATACAGCCAATCCGTAAGCCTTGTACTTTTTGCCCATCCATTTACTCGCTTGCCCTTGGGAATATATTTTGGCGCAGGCTTGGATCGCAGTGTTCACCCCGCCTTCTAACCTTGCTTTGTTTTTTTCTTGAATTTAATAGCAATGCGGTTCTTTTTCTGCAAACTTGCCGCCGCTTTGCTTTTCACCAAATTTTCCCCGCCCCGATGACATTTCTATAGGTCGGAACTGTTTTACGAACATTCCATTCGAACAGCGCTCGTGTCCAATTGGTTACCCACAGTGTCAATCATATAAATAATTGGCGTCATTCCGAAGAATCCTTTCCATTGACAATTGCAGTCAGATTCCTTCTCAAATATTCAGCAAGACTCTTCAAGTTATCTTTACTCCAACAACAATTTTGCAAATCTAAACTTTTCGGCCAACGTAGGTCCTATAATGTGACCCAAACATAAAAAGAAAATCTCAAGTATTGCCTTGTGTTCTGAAGTACAATTTATTAATCTTAGACAAATGAGTCCATACTTTGCGATTGACTTCCTGAATGCATGTTTGAGCAACCAACATCTGGGCCAAACACGTTAATTACAAGCACACCACCAGCATCTACCATGTAGATTACAAGATGTCTCGATAATTTTGCAAACCAAAAAACCATGAGATATTGGGGTTATGATTAAAAGAGTGATCTGAGGCATTCTTTACAGGAGGGTAATAAGCGAGGAGAGATTTAGAATAGGAATTTTCAGATAGCATTCTACATACAGATACAATAACTATTTTGACAGACATTTAAATAGGCAAGCCATGGCAGATACAACCCTAGCATAGGCAATTGGGATTGTGTAGTTGTACAAAAGCCTGCATGGATGGACGTAGTGGGCCAAAGGACTCTTTGGGTGTTCTACAACTCTTAAGAATCCTATTTTAAAGCTTAGGGACTTGGCAGCTGGAAAAAGAGATCAAATTAAGGGATGATCAGAATCACAAAGGGCGTAGATATCTCAAATGTTTATGATTCAGGAAGACCATGGGGTGTGCATTTAAAAGTGTTTTGAAATACTCCTGGTTTGCAAAGAATGGGGACCAGCCAGTATTACACTGAGACAGCTAATCCTAGTGGTAACAAAGGCACAACTGAGTATTTCAGCAGATTAGCATAGACAAGAGTTATAGTAATGTTATAGAGTGGTAACAGGTAATGTTCGTTTCACTATACGAACATGTGGTACGAAATTCTTCAAGCTCACGTCCATCAACTAATTTGCAAATAATCCATGGACAGTGACAAGGAATAAATTGGTTGCTTGGGGAGACAGAATTTGTGATAAAATCTAAAGATGATGGGCAGAGTTAGTTGCTAGTAATTTCTGTTCATTCAGCACTGAAGTAGTGGGCATGAAATAGTGTGGTGTAAAACTGAGTGAAAAACAATGCTTCAGGGACAGCTGGGATAAGTATACAGCGGGAGAAAAAAACATTGATGGTAATGCAAAAAATCCAGAAGAGGTGTGATTTTGGAGCCAGTACTGAAGCAATGAGAGTGCAATGGGTTGACAGGGGAAGGGAAATGGCAGAAGTAGCTGACCACACAATATAATTTTTAATCCATTAACTCCCTGCACTTTATTGAAAGTGATAATGGAAACAACAAATGAATAAAGACCATAGAGAAAAGCTTGATACCGTGGCATGGAAACTGGTCCTCCAACTGACTTAATTCTTGCCAATCAAAACATCTATTCAAACCTGACACATTTACCCTCATTTGGCCTATCTGTCTAAACATTCCTATCCATGTACCTATCCAAATGTTTTTTAAAAGTTGTTATTGTACCTGCCTCAATAACTTCCTTCATATACATACCACCTTCTATTCTGGGTTCTCCCTCAGGTCCCTTTTAAATCTCTCTGCGCTCTTACAAACCTATGCCCTCTGGCTTTTGATTCTCTTTCCCAGGGAAAAAGACTGCCGATGCCCCTCACCATTTTATTCACATCCAAGGTCACAGCCCAGTCTCCCGTGCTCCAAGGAATAGAGCCCCAGCCTGCACTACCTCTCTGTATAACTCAGGTACTGGACTCCTGTCATCCTTGCTGTAATTCCTCTTTGCACTCTTTCTAAGTTAATGATGTCCTTCTTAAAGCAGGTTAACAAAAATATACACAATACTCCAAGTCTGACCTCACCAAGCCTTGTAAAACTGCAACATTACATTCCAACTACCATATTCAGTGCACTGATTGATGAAAGCATGCTTGCCATTTGCCTTCTTCACCACACCAGCCACCTGCCCAAACCAGTGTTATATCATGACTTCTTTTCTCTTCCATTTCATACCTTTATTTTTAAAGTTCAGGGTTCCTGTTACTTTTTAATAATCACATAAACTTATACACTTGCAAGAAAAAATTGGTGAATGCTTTGTAATTACTGATTTCTGCATTAATTACTCATAAAATGTGGTCTGATCTTCATCTCAGTCACAACAATAGACAAACACAATCTGCCTAAACTAAAAACACACAAAGAATTGTACTGTCCATGTCTTTATTGAACACATTGTTTAATCATTCACTGTCCAGGCTGGAAAAAGCATGTGAACCTTTGTACTTAATAGCTAGTAGAACTTCCTTTAGCAGCAATAACCTCCACCAAACGTTTCCTGTAGAAGCTGATCAGACTTGCACCATGGCAAGCAGAAATTGGAGACCATCCCTCCAGACAAAAACGTTTCATTTATCAATATTTCTGGGATAGCTTGCACGAACAGCCCTCTTCAGGTCATGCTCCAGCATCTCAGTCGGGTTATGGTCTGGATTCTGACTTGACCATTCCAAAACAAGTTTTCTACTTTTCAAACCATTCTGTTGTTGATTTATTCTTCTATTTCGGATCATTATCTTGTTGCATCATCCAACTTCTATTTAGCTTCAGGTGATGGACTGCTACCCTGACATTTTTATGTAAAATGTCTTAATACAATCTTGGATTCATTGTTCCCTCCATGATTGCAAGCTGTCCAGACCCTGAGGCACCAAAGCAGCCCCAAACCATGATGCTCCTTCCACCATGCTTCACAGCTGGGATGAGGTTTTGGTGTTGCTGTGCAGTGCCCTTTTTCCTCCAAACATAGCAGTATGCATTTCTGCCAAAAAGTTCAAATTTCATCTCATCTATCCACAGAACATTGAACCAGAAACACTGTGGAACATCCAGGTGGTCTTTTGTAAACTTGAGACATGCACCAGTGTTTTTTTTTTTGGAGAGCAGTGGTTTCCTCTGTGGTGTCCTTCCATGAACACCATTCTTGTTCAGTATTTTTCTTATAGTAGACACATGAACAGACTTTAACAAGTCCTAGAAGTCTTTTGTTGTTCCCCTTGGGTTCTTTTTCACCTCCTTCACTATTGCACATCACGCTTTTGATGTGATCTTTGCAGGACACCCACTCCTTGGGAGAGTAGCAACAGTACTGAATTTCCTCCATTTGTAGACAGTTTCTCTTACTGTGGACTGTTAACACTCAGCTCTTTAGAAATCCTTTTGTAGCCTTTTCCAGCTTGATGCATCTCTACAATTTTTCTTCTTCTTCTAAGGTCCTCTGAAAGTTGTTTTCATCGAGTCATGGTGCACATAAATAGATCTTTCTTGAGAAAAGCAAGCTCACTAGTAACCTGACTTTGAGTCTTTTTTCTAGGGCAAGGCACGTCTACAACCCACCTCCAATCTCATCTTATTGAATGGAATACATTACTCCACATAGTTTTTGTAGAAGGCGTTACTCCGGAGGTTCACATACAATTTTTTGAACCTAGACTTATTGTTTAAAATGGTATACTTAGTATTGACAAGAAGATGTACAATTGGTTGTGTGTTATTAGTTTAGGCAGATTGTGTTTGTCTATTACTGCAATTTAGATGAAGATCAGACCATATTTTATGAGCAAATAATATAGAAAACTAGGTAATTGCAAAGGGTTCACGACCATTTTCTTGAAATTGAGCTCCCTCTACCTCCTTTAAAAATGAGCCCTTAAGTTTATATTGCCTCTTTCATACTTCCTATCAAAAAGTAACACTCTAGTCTTGCAGTATCAAAATTTCACCTGCCATCTATCTGCCCATTCCATCAGCTGGAATTTGTCTCCCCAAAGTCTCAATACACTTCCAGATTTTTAAAAAAAAGTTGTTTTTAAAAGCAAATCTGTATCATTTTGCTGTTACAAAAGCAGTGGTTTAGGTAACAACTCTGTGAACTCTGCTATACCACTTTCTCCCCCTCCCCATCCATTTGGAAAAAGAGCAACATTTCAGCGTTTCTTAGCTAGATCTTTCTTCTTGTTATGACAGTTCCCTTTTATTCTATGGCTTTCAATCTTGATTAGAAGCCCATTAAGTTGAAGTTATCAATCTTCTTTTATCCCTACTTATCACATCAACCAGATGGCCCTCATTAACACTCCATCAGTTCAAAATAATATTGATCAAGCATTGGATATGATTTGTCTCAACAAATACATGTAGTCTCTCCTTAATCACACCACATTTGTTCAAGTGACTGTCAACTGTCCTTGGTTATGCCTCTGGAACTACAGCCACCACCAAATTGCTGTTTTTACCCTATAACCTTTCTTGCACAAGGGTGGAACTTCTGTAATTTTGCAGTCCTCGGCCACTGCAAATGCACGTTTAGATTTTAGGAAGACAGAGGCCAGAGGCTCCATTATTTCCTCCTGTTCTTCCCTCAACAACCCAAGATGGATCCCATTTGTACCAGATGATTTATCCATTAAGAGCAGCTGGACTTTTTAGGACATCAGCTATTACTTTTTATTCCCTATCTTAACTTCATCTTGCTTTGCTGAAAGTCCAGCAACAATTCTATCCATTGTCACCAAAGGCCTCCTTCAGAACTCCAGCCATTTTCTGTGCCTCCTATTACTTTTCCCTTTCAGTCTTTGAGCACCCAATCCCCTCTTACAAGCTTTTTTCCTGTTCATTTCCTGTTTTTGGATTCCATTTTATATTTGTTACGGACCTACTATTAAGCTCAATAGTAGAGTTTGATCCTGTCTTCTCACTTTTTAATTGCTCTATTAATTTTTTGTCTTTACCTTGGATTGTGCTCTCGCCCACCCCCAATTTATTTTACACTTATTTTGATCGTCCAGTAGCTCAGGGTTTAATCTACCTACCTTTCTTCCTCACATCAAGAATATATATTAGAGCCAAAACATATCTACCTTTGCTTGATTTATTTGACCATCTCATTGATACTTGTACATTATCTATTGTTTCATTTACCCTGGAAGTAAGAATTCGCATATTTTTGCTTAAACGATTGTTTATATTCTCAGAGCTCTGACTCCTGGGCCTCCCTTCCTCCCCAGGGCTTTGACTCAGGCTCTCATTTACTGACATACAGTTATTCAGTTTTCAGTCTCCTTTCCATGGACAGAGTTATAGTTCCAGTTGTCCAATCTGCTGGGACATTTTCAGAATGCAAGAAGACCACAGACAATAAATACATTGCTCTTCCAGCCCAAGGATGCATTTCATCAAGTTCAGAACATGTCACCCTCTAATCCCATTAGTTTGCTTGGAAGCTTTTCACCAGTGTGTGAATGCTTTAAAATAATCCCTGGCTGCTACACTCAGGTGTTCTACTTTTCTAAGGTAGCTTTTAATTTTTCCTACTGTGTAAACAGTTAAAATATTTATCTGAAGTATCAACTATTTCCTATTTCACATTATGTATTCCCAGGATAGAGACTTATCTTAGTTTTTTTCTTCCTGTTTATATAATTGTAGAAGCAAAAAGCATTTTGTGTGGCACCAATACCAAATTCCATGAGACAGGTTCAGAATATATCATGCCACTTTAGACTGGCATTCACGAATGGAAGTTGGTATCTCAAGTGAAAGAACTACTGTAAATTCCACAATGATCATCACTGACTTTCCTCAATCCATCTGCAGCAAAACCAGTGATTAACCCAAATTCAATGTAAAAGCAAGCTGTCGGACCCATGAATGCTGGGCAACATGTTTGCTAAAGACAAAGTTAAGCAATTTTACCACCAATAAATCAGATCAAAGCTCTGAAAGACTGCTGTATCCATTTGTTCATAATGACGAACATTTCTGTACTTAATGGTAAACAGGACTAACATGGATGAGAATGTGATGCGGTTGAGGGGATTGTAACAGTCCTTAGCTAGAATGCCAAGTGAATAATTCAGCAAAACCTCCTCATTACTGGAGACAGCTTTCAGCAAATTTGATTTATGATCTCAAGAAAAATCTGAGCATGCTGCACGTAGCAATGACTGTGGCTCCTGACAAAATTTGAGTTGTAGAAATGAATACTTTTCTAGAGCCACAATGCTAGGCTGTTTCAATACAACTTCAAAAATCAGCCAGGAAAATACCCTGTCCAATGAAAGTCAATTCACCCAAAAGGAAGGAAATGTCAACAGTATTATCAAGTAACACATTCACGAAAATTCCAAATACACCCTATCCTCATTATATGCGTCTTCAGACTATGCGGATTCACAGTTATGCGAGGAACCTATTTCTACCAACGTCCTGTTATATGCGTCCAAAACTCACAGTTATGCGAGGAGCACTGCTTTCCCACCAATACAAGTCACGTGCACATGCCTCAGTCTCACTGTTGGGACGAGGAGCACTGCTTTCCCGCCAATACAAGTCATGTACACTTGCCTCACAGTCTCACTCCCGCCAGTCTTGCATTGGTTTTCGCAATGTGTGGATGTGCCATCTTGCGCTCTTAAAATTTTGTTGTTTTTAACCTACAGTGCACCGATTTTGTGACTGAAATACTTAACTATGCCTCCTAAGCGTCCGATGTCAAGTCCTGGGCCATCAGCCAAGCAGCACAGAACCACTTTAACACTTGAAAAAAAGCTATAAATTATAAACAGGGCGGCGTCCGGTGAAGGTAACGCAGCTCTGGGACGCTACTCCGGCCTGGGTGAGTCCACGATCAGAAACAAAGAAAAATGCTGAGAAAATAAAAAGTGCAGTGATTGATTCATCACAAGTGTCTTCAAAGATTATTACCAAACTGCGTAACCAGATTAAGACAAAAATGGAGAAAATGTTGAGTTTGTACATTGAGCCTGAAACAAAGAAAAAAGTAACATTTAGTTCCAATCATCTTCGTGTAAAAGCTTTGGAAATTTATGGTCGCCTTTGTTCAGAGGCTAGTGAGGAAGTGTCAAGTTAGCTTTAATGCAAGTAGGGGATGGTTTTCTAAGTTTGTTAATCGTCACAGGCTTCACAATTTAGCTGTGCGCGGTGTGCAAGCCAGTGCCGACCACAAAGCTGCTGAACTCTACCCTGTGCAGTTGCAGGCTTTGATAGCTGAGTTAGGCATCACACCAAAGCAGGTGTTTAATGCAGACGAGACCGGGCTTTTTTGGAAGCGTATGCCGAAACATACTTACACAAGTAAGGGTGAAAAAACTGCGTCAGGTTTCAAGGCAGCAAAGGACTGATTGACTTTGCTTATGTGTTCCAATGCCGAAGGAGACTGTAAGATGAAGCCTTTCTTAGTTTACCATTCACTAAACCCACGTGCTCTTAAGGGTTTGAGTAAGAATATGCTTCCTGTCCACTGGGCAGCTAACAAGAAAGCTGGTCACTGGGTCACTGGTCAAATCTTTGAAGATTGGTTTGCTAATCATTTTGCTGTTGAGGCTGAACACTACTGCCGGGAACAGAATCTTGCCTTTAAGGTTCTTTTGTTGCTTGACAATGCGCCAGCCCATCTTAAACATTTGGACAGCATTCATCCTAACATAACAGTGCCTTTCCTGCCGCCTAACACAACATCGCTGATTCAACCACTTGACCAAGGTGTGATATCCACATTCAAGGCGTATTTTTTACGGCAAACTATCTCTCAGATGCTGCAAGCAACAGACGATTTTGAAGCTTACCAACGGTGAGGGAATGGTGGAAGTCCTTCAACATCAGACATGTCATCAACAACATTGATGAATCCTGGAAAAAGGTCAGGTCTTCCATGCTCAATGGAGCGTGGAAATCAATTTGGGCGGAGTGTGTGCACACCCTCAGGGGGTTTCCTGCCTTCACTGCAGCTGTCCAGGATTGTGTGGTCCTGAGTCGTAAAGTTGGTGGGGAAGGATTCTCAGATCTTGAGACTGCTGATGTGGTAGAACTCCTGGATTCTCACGATGAAGAATTAAGTGTGGATGACCTTCTGCGTTTAACTCAGACTGAAGGTGATAATGATGAAGAAGAAAGTGTTGAGTTGCAGGTAAAGGATTTTACGGTGAAGCAACTGGCAGAATTTTTTAAGGCTGCAGAACACTTGTCACGAATGGCGATGAACATGGACCCAAGTTTAGAACGGAGTCAGCATTTCAGTTGTTCCCTGCCTCCTTCCCTACAAGCAAATTTATGCTGAAAAGCAAAATGCTGCCAAGCAAACAACCCTCACCACTTTCTTGAAACCAGTGTCATCTTCTGCTGCCTGCAGTACTGAGAGTTCTGTGAGTCTTCCTTCACCCCTTGCTGTCCTTGATGATCCTGACGACACACAGCCGTCCATCTTATCCATGTAAAGCTGCGAGACACAACAACCACTCATCTCCCGGAGCAAACACACCTGCCACTGTTGGTGAGTTCTGTTAACTTTCTACGATTCATTACATTAAATTGATGAAATATAACCCTAATGCTGCCTTGTGGTACTGCTTTTGTGTTGTATTGGTATGAAAATGTGAATAAATTACAGATAAAACATATTTAGGAAGCCTCCAGAACATATTCTTATTTTCTCCACTTAATTATTCCCATTATGCGTCGACTTCGAGGAACGCATCCCCCACATATAACGAGGATAGTGTGTACACAGTGCCTTTTAAAAGTACTCAGACCCCAACCTTTTGTTCACATGGGTATTAGAACCAGGGATTTTGATCAATTTAACTCATGTTTGCTACATGTTCCTTTTTTCACAGTAAAGCCCAAAAAAACACAGGGAAAATTGTAAAGCATAAAAAACTAAAAACACAAAGAACTGAAATGTCAGCAGTTCAAAGTATTCATCCACCTTTGTTCAGTGCTTAGTTAAACCAGCCCTCACAACTATTACAGCCAGTCGTCATTTTGGGTAAGTCTCAATTAGCTTTCACAATGTAATGAAGCAAGATCTGCCCATAGCTCCTTGCAAAGTTGCTCAAGTTGTGTCAGGTTAGTTGGAGAGAGGTGGTGGACATCAACCTTGAGGTCTTACCAAAGATGTTCAATGGGATTAAGGTCAGGACTCTAACTGGGCCACTGAAGGACATCAATTTTCTTCATCTAAAGCCATTCCATGGTTGCTCTGGCAGTGTGCTTTGGGTCATTGTCCTGCTGAAAGATAAACTTCCTCTACATCCTAACAGTATCATCTGAGTGATTCTTTGCAAAGTCTTTATTGCCAAGGATATGCCAATTTTTTAGCCAGAGCTTCTTCCTTGCCACTCTTCCATAAATACCCTTTCTGTGCAAGGATAGAGATTGTGCAGCCACAAAATTCATCTCCAAATGGAGCCACCAGCTTCTGCAGCTCACTCAGAATGACTGTTGGCATCACAGTAGCTCATCTTACAAGTGCTATTCTTCTCTGGCGACCAAGTTTAAAAGGGCAGCTCTGACTAGGCAGTATGGCTGTGGTTTCATCATTTTCCACATTTTCATGATGGACTGCTATGAGCTCTGAGGCTCTGAATGCCTTTGAAATGGTCTATTACCCTTCCTCAGATTTTTGCTTCTCTATTATCATTTCCCTGACTTGTCTTGAATGCTCCTCTTCATTTTGGTTTGGTCTGTTGAAAATCTACCACACGGTTAGACCTTACAGACAGAGGGAGAAATTATTCTTAAGAATTCATTGAAAACAGATGATCCTCCAATTTTCTACAACAAATTGGGTGAGTTGGTAAGGTAACATATAGTATTGCACCTGAGGAAATTTAGTGTCGAAATTACAAAGGGGATGAATACTTTTCTCAGCCTCAATTTTGGTTTCTAATTTTTAGTAAATTGGTGACAGGCTTTGGACTTTTTCTTTTAATACAAAAATAGTTGCAGGCACTGAATACTTTTTCAGGGCACAGTAAATTCACATTGGGTTTTGCCAGATCTAGATGACTCCAGGTCTCAATTCAAACATAATAACAGCAACTCATTTAAAGAGCACTTTTAATACAGTCAATGTAGTTCAAATTGCTTTACAATGTGATAAAGTGCAAACATGAAAATTAAATTAAAAATAAAAACAATGAAAATAAAAGACAAATAGATGTTAGTTAAAAGGTTAAGTAAATAGGCTTTGTGTTGACGTTTAAAGGTGTCAACAGAGTCTACATCCTTTTTAGTTTTGGTGTTGAATTCCACAGTTTAGTTCAAAAAAATCTGACCCACCATTCATCTTTTGAAGAAAATTGTTTAAATTTAAGAGACTAATGGGATAAGACCCGAGAGTCCGAGCAGGATTATAGAACAAAACCCATTTTGTAATATTCACTGGTCCTAGACCATTAAGAGTTTTAAAAACAAGTAAGACAACTTTAATATCAATTTTAAAAGATACAAGAAGCTAATGCAGAGCAGCTGGGATTGGAGTAATATGCTCTCCCATCCTCGTTTTAGTTAAAAGTCTAGCAGCAGCATTCTGAATAAGTTGCAGTTTGTCAATAGACTGCTTTGGAAAGCCAGTACAAAGTACATTGCAGAAATCTAGTCTATCTGATATGAAGGTGTGAATTAGTTTTTCAGCATCATTATGTGACTTAACTCTTTTGGCTTTGTGACCAACCAAAAATACTTCTGTTTTATCTTCATTTCATTTTAAGAAATTATTGCTCATCCATTTATTCATTGCAGCCATACCAGATGTCAGACAAGATGAAGTGTTATCACCATCAGGCTCAACCAAGCTATACAATGGTGTGTCACTTTATGCTCGCTAATGTCCCGCAAGGAGAACACATAGAAGGAGAAGAGCAGGGGATCAAGACAGCTTCCCTGAGCAACACCAAAAGGTACATCGTAGCTCTTAGAAAATAGGTCTCCATGACAGACAAAAAAAGTTTCCAAGATATACGAGTGAAGGGCATTACCAAAGAGGCCAACCCAGTTCTCAAGGCAATCTAGGAGAATGTTATGCTCAATTGTTGAAGGCAGCACTTAAATAATAGAAGAACTAGAACAGAGACTGTTGGCATCTGTGCCAAACTCAAGGTCACTGATGCATTTTGGTAAGGGCCATGTTTTGTCCTGTGGTTTGCTCTAAAACTTGACTGAAACTTTGCCAGATGTATTGTTCTCATTCAGAAATTGTTGAATTGGTTGAAAATTACTTTCTCAAAAATCTTGCCCAGGAAGGAAAGATTTGATATAGCCCTGCAGTTAGCTAGTACCTCAGTATCAAGGGTTGACTTTTTAAATAGAGGTTTGAAGGGATCTGGGAAAACTCCAGTTTCAAGGGAAGTGATAATTTTCCTGACAGTTTTGAAAACATTATTAAGTTATTAAAAGGTGTGGGAGGAACAGGGTCGAAATAGCAAGTAGATGGTTTACCCTATCACAATCTGAATCAGAAATACTTGTATATTTTGTCATGGTTGCCATCTTTTTATGGGATTGACTGCAGAGGTACCAGTACCTGTAGCAATAGTTATAGTCATACTTTATTGATCCCAGGGGGAAATTGGTTTTCGTTACAGTTGCACCATAAATAATAAATAGTAATAAAACCATAAATAGTTAAATAGTAATATGTAAATTATGCCAGTAAATTATGAACAAGTCCAGGACCAGCCTATCGGCACAGGGTGTCTGACCCTCCAAGGGAGGAGTTGTAAAGTTTGATGGCCACAGGCAGGAATGACTTCCTATGACGCTCTGTGTTGTATCTTGGTGGAATGAGTCTCTGGCTGAATGTACTCCTGTGCCCACCCAGTACATTATGTAGTGGATGGGAGATATTGACCAAGATGGCATGCAACTTAGACAGCATCCTCTTTTCAGACACCACTGTGAGAGAGTCCAGTTCCATCCCCACAACATCACTGGCCTTACAAATAAGTTTGTTGATTCTGTTGGTGTCTGCTACCCTCAGCCTGCTGCCCCAGCACACAACAGCAAACATGATAGCACTGGCCACCACAGACTCGTAGAACATCCTCAGCATCGTCCGGCAGATGCTAAAGGACCTCAGTCTCCTCAGGAAATAGAGACGGCTCTGACCCTTCTTGTAGACAGCCTCAGTGTTCTTTGACCAGTCCAGTTTATTGTCAATACATATCCCCAGGCTTTTGTAATCCTCCACCATGTCCACACTGACCCCCTGGATGAAAACAGGGGTCACCTGTACCTTAGCTCTCCTCAGGTCTACCACCAGCTCCTTAGTCTTTTTCACATTCAGCTGCAGATAATTCTGCTCACACCATGTGACAGTTTCCTACAGTAGCCCTGTACTCAACCTCATCTTCCTTGCTGATGCATCCAACTATGGCAGAGTCATTCAAAAACTTCTGAAGATGACAAGACTCTGTGCAGTAGTTGTCATTTTGACAACTAATAGATGTCAACTAATAGATGTCATTTTGACAACTAATAGATGTCATTTTGACAACTAATAGATGTCATTTTGTTGATAAAAAATATTGCAAGTTCCTCATATTTTGTGGCTGATGTGTGACTGAGGGCATTATAGGTTAGGGTATGTTGAGACATGGACAAGAAAGCTGAATTCTAGTGGGAAGTACAAGACTGCCCATGATATCAGGCAGCACTTGCGTAAGTTCAAAATTAAGTGAGACGGGAAATGTGAGGGAAAATTCTCCGCTGTCACACCAATCATAAAGAAAGTTTTAGTTGCCCAATCATCTGCTTCAGGGGAAAATTCTCCACTGTCATGCCAATCATAAAGAAAGTTTTAGTTGCCCAATCATCTGCTTCAGGATATTAATGCAAGAATCTGTCTCCTCAGTGATGATTGGTGAGTGTCCTTCCAGAAGTCTACAATCTATTCTTCGACAATTTATGCAACTGACATTTGGTGCAAGATTGATGGAGACCATCAATGTCACCATCTGAGATTCTGCCTACAATAATGGTGACACCAGCAAATTTATTGATGTCATTTGAGCTTTGCCAACTCATCCAATCGTAGGTGTAGAGGGAATGGAGCAGTGTATATTATAAAGTACAGCACTTAAGGCTTGGTCCAACTAATATTATAAACCAATTTAGCACAACCTCCCTGCTCTTATATACCTAGCTAAAACCGCAAGGCCACTTTGAACAATGCTGTCCTAAACCTATAGATTTGTACAGGTACCTTTCAAGATTCTTTGATTCACATTCCATATTGTCCTGTTTATTATACCATCTTATTTGCTTCTTCACAAATGCACTACCTCGTGTCTCAGGTTTACCCAGTTTTATTTATTCATTTAGTGATTACAACGCAGAGTAGGGCCTTCCAACCCTTTGAGCTACGCTACCCCAGCAACACCTGACAGACCTGATTAACCCTAACCTCATAAGGCCATAAGATATGGGAGCAGAAGTAGGCTATTCGGCCCATCAAGTCTGCTCCGCCATTCAATCGTGGGCTGATCCAATTCTTCCAGTCATCCCCACTCCCCTGCCTTACCCCATACCCTTTGATGCCCTGGCTAATCAACCTATCTACCTCTGCCTTAAATGCACCCAATGACGGCCTCCATAGCCACTTGTGGCAACAAATTCCACAGATTTTCCACCCTCTCACTGAAGTATTTTCTCCGCATCTCTGTTCTAAATGGACGTCCTTCAATCCTTAAGTCGTGCCCTCTTGCCCTGGACTCCCCTACCATGGGAAATAACCTTGCCATATCTAATTTGTCCAGGCCTTTTAACATTCGGAATGTTTCTATGAGATCCCCCCTCATTCTCCTGAACTCCAGGGAATACAGCCCAAGAGCTGCCAGACATTCCTCATACAGTAACCCTTTCATTCCTGGAATCATTCTCGCAAATCTTCTCTGAACCCTCTCCAATGTCAATATATCCTTTCTAAAATAAGGAGCCCAAAACTGCACACAATACTTCAAACGTGGTCTCACGAGTGCCTTATACAGCCTCAACATCACATCCCTGCTCTTATATTCTATACCTCTAGAAATGAATGCCAACATTGCACTTGCCTTCTTCACTACCAACTCAACCTGGAGGTTAACCTTTAGGGTATCCTGCACAAGGACTCCCAAGTCCCTTTGTACCTCTGTATTTTGAATTCTCTCCCCATCTAAGTAATAGTCTGCCCGTTTATTTCTTCCACCAAAGTGCATGACCATACACTTTCCAACATTGTATTTCATTTGCCACTTCTTGCCCATTCCCCTAAACTACCCAAGTCTCTCTGCAGGCTCTCTGTTTCCTCAACACTACCCGCTCCTCCACCTATCTTTGTATCATCGGCAAACTTAGCCACAAATCCATTAATACTGTAGTCCAAATCATTGACATACATCGTAAAAAGCAGCAGTCCCAACACCGACCCCAGTGGAACTCCACTGGTAACCAGCAGGCAGCCAAAATGGGATCCCTTTATTACCATTCTCTGTTTACTGCCGATCAGCCAATGCTCCACCCATGCTAGTAACTCCCCTGTAATTCTAAGCAGCATCATGTGCGGCACCTTGTCAAAGGCCTTCAGAAAATCCAAGTACACCACATCTACTGCATCTCCTTTGTCTACCCTGCTTGTAATTTCCTCAAAGAATTGCAACAGGTTAGTTGGGCAGGATTTTCCTTTCAGGAAACCATGCTGGCTTTGGCCTATCTTGTCATGTGCCTCCAGGTATTCCATAATCTCATCCCTAACAATCGATTCCAACAACTTCCCAACCACTGATGTCAGGCTAACAGGTCTATAGTTTCTTTTCTGCTGCCTCGCACCCTTCTTAAATAGCAGAGTAACATTTGCAAATTTCCAGTCATCCAGTACAATGCCAAAATCTATCGATTCTTGAAAGATCTTTGTTAATGCTTCTGCAATGTTTCCACCTACTTCCTTCAGAACCCACGGGTGCATTCCATCAGGTTCAGAAGATTTATTCACCCTCAGACCATTAAACTTCCTGAGCACCTTATCAGTCGTAACTTTCACTGCACATACTTCACTTCCCTGACACTCTTGAAATGTCTGGTATACTGCAGATGTCTTCCACTGTGAAGACCGATGCAAAGTATGCATTCAGTTCCTCTGCCATCTGTGACTCTCATTACAATATCTCCAGCGTCATTTTGTATTAGTCCTTTATCTACCCTGAACTCTCGTTTACCCTTTATACACTTAAAAAAGCTTTTAGTATCTTCTTTAATATTAGTCGCCAGCTTCCTTTCATAACTCATCTTTTCCTTCCTAATGACCTTCTTAGTTTCCTTCTGCAAGTTTTCAAAACCTTTCCAATCCTCTATCTTCCCACTAGCTATGGCTTCCTTGTATGCCCTCTCTTTTGCTTTTACAATGGACAATTTTACAATGACCAATTAACCTACTGGACTGGGGGAGGAAACCAGGGGACCCAAAGAAAACCCACATATTCCACAGGGAGGACATACAGAATGGCACTGGAATTAAAGTCCAAACTCCGGAACATCCAGATGTAATAGTGTCACACTAACCACTACTACTGTGGCACCCCAGTAATTTTTTTTAAATTACAGTGGTATAAAGGACAGCACAGTGATTGAGCTAGTAAAGATACCTCCTCACAGGCTTGGTGCTAACCTCAGGTACTATGTGAAGTTTGCATGTTCTCCCTGTAATTATGAGTTTTCTCCAACATCTCAAAGACAGATGGGTAGTACACCACCGAGAGTATGTCTTTTAGCAGAATCTGGCAGCAGTTGATGAGAATGTGGGGAGAATAAAACAAATGGATAAATAGACAGTGCAGACATTGGAGAACCCATTTTCATGCTGTATGTCTCTAAATTAATTGAAAGTCGTTACCATATTACTTAGAAAATATTGATTAGACGCCAAAGAGAAATACACTAATCTTTAAAGAAAAATGATAGAAGGTTTTACATCAACTGAGGTAGTTGTGAGAGTTGGGAAGAGATGTAGGTGCACCAAGCTTAACATGCAAATTCTTTCCTTACTAGACAGTTTGTTACTTTCTTGAGAACACCACACCATTCAAACTGGCAAGAATGTGATCCCCTGAAACATACCAATAGCCATTTAGAACCCAAACCATCACACACCAAGTAATACACACAAAATGCTGCAGAAACTCAGCAGGCCAGGCAGCATCTATGGAACAGTGCGTTGAAACGTCGACTGGTTACTATATTACTTACTGTATGTGTATTATTTTCATTTCCAACATTTGCAGAATTTATCTTGCTTGCACACTAAGTTCCTTTTGAAACGTGATCATTGTTATTTTTGTAGGCCATCACTAAAATAAATCTGCATACTGCAAAGATTAAAGAACAGGAAAATGGAGGCAGAAGAGATTGTATGTGGAGTTGTGGGGAGGAGGTCAAGGGTAAATCAGCATCCGATACAATCTATCAAGGTTCTCAGTCATCCAGGTCATTCTGTATCAAGCAGTAATAAATCAAGGTAATTGGACTTGCTGTGTTGTCTAGAAGACATTTCACCACTCATCTAAGAGGGTTCTTCAGTTCTAATCCCTGGTGGGTAGTTTTCTAAAGTTTTAACTAAAACAGCTATAATTCATTTTCCCCCACAGATGCTACTCCACCTACTGAATTCCTCCAACAGATTGATACTGACAAAGTTTCGGGTAAGTTCTGGTATGGGGCCTGAAACAATACATGTTCAAGAACACTGCATGCTATTAGCAGCGTAAGAAAATAAGGAGAGTCAATTTGTGTCTGCGGCAGCACTCAAATAGGGTGCAGAGCAAGAGAGGCATAGGTTATTAAGACTAAATCAAACTCGCAATTAGAACAAAAAATAGAGAGTAGCATGAAGTTACAAAGATCCAGTCAAAGCTCCTTGCAACCTAGAGTACCCATTAACCATCCAAAGTCCCAGTCCGAACTCCAGGACAGAGCACCCACCTCACCCCCAGCTCCCCGGGAAGATGACCGACCCCCAACCGTTTACCATCCCTCTCCGACAAGGACAGAGGGTCTGTTACAAAACTCCAGGACAGTGAACACCTTAACTTTGCTGAACACAATGCAAGCAGTGGGCAACTAGGAAACGGACAAGATAGAATCCAACCTGCTTGCGGCACCGTACCCGCCCCCAGAATCCACTGATTGGTGGGTAGACGAGTCCGCGCCAACTATCCCACGGTCTGTGCTTGATGATTGGCCCAGCTGCACGCCCATTAAGGGTGTTCAAGCGGGTTTGAGTGAGACGCGCGGCTGCTAGCCAAGGCCCATGGCGCCAAGCAGGGCCGGGCAGCGGGGATAAAAGGAGGGCCAGTGGCTGGGACCTTCAGCCCCCAGGATGGCGGGCAGCCACCGGGATGCCAGGCAGTGCACGGAGCTCGGACTCGTGAACCAATAGCGGCCGCGGCCCTCAGACCAATCACACCTCTGACCCGTGTCCACCAATGAGAGTGGCGGGAGGCGCAGGCTCAAGATGGCGCCATGGCCCCATATCCTCCCGTCGCCGGCCGGCCCCGGTCCTGCACCACACTCACCTGCTGGTCTGTAGCGTGCCGCCTACCCGACACTTGCCTCCTTCCAGCCAGCCGCCGCCGTTCTTCTCCGGCCTGACTCGCCTTTTTGCCCCCCCGCTCGGAAATACCGTCCTCAAACAAGATGGCTCCCGCGCCGCCTCAGGGAGGAGAGGGGATCGCATCTCGCGATAGCTCGTCGTTCTCGCGTATTTCTTAAAGACGCTTCCTGGCACATTAAAGGGAATGTTTGGCCAAAGCTTCATCTCTCTGCAAGTCCTGACCCCTGCCCTCTGGCAATATTGAATTGAATTGTCTTCATTACTTGCATCCTTCACATACATGAGGATTAAAAATCTTTACGTCACGCCTCTGTCTAAATGTGCAATTTATAGTAATTTGTACTAAATAGTATGTACAACAGGACAGTCAATATAACATAGAAATACAGTTGTATCAGCATGAATTAATCAGTCTGATGGCCTGCTGGAAGAAGCTGTCCTGGAGCCTGTTGGTCCTGGCTATTATGCTGCGGTTCCATTTCCCGGATGGTAGCAGCTGGAACAGTTTGTGGTTGGGGTAACTCGGGTGTCCAATGATCCTTCGGACCCTTTTTACACACCTGCCCCTGTAAATGTTCTGAACAGCGGGAAGTTCACATCTACAGATGCACTGGGCTCCCCGCACCAGAGTCATGTGATTGAGGGAAGTACAGTTCCCATACCAGGCAGCCAGTCAGGATGCTCTTAATTGTGCCCCTGCAGAAAGTCCTTAGGATTTAGGGACCCAAACCAAACTTCTTCAACCATCTGAGGTGGAAGAGGTGCTGTTGTGTTTTTTTCACCACACAGCCAGTATGTACAGACCATGTGAGATCCTCAGTAATGTGTATACCAAGGAATCTCTCAACCCCAGATCCAATGATGTCAACAGGAGTTGGCTGTCTCCAGTCCTCCTGTGACACTGAGGGAGAGGTTGTTTTCTTGACACCACTGTGTCAGGGTGATGATTTCTCTATAGGCTGCCTCGTTATTATTTGAGATTAGGCCAATCAATGTAGTATCATCAGCAAATTTAATTAGCAGATTGGAGTTGTGGGTGGCGACACAGTCATGGGTATACAGAGAGTACAAGAGGGGGCTTAGGACACAGCCCTGAAGAGCACCTGAGGGGCAGAGGTGAGGGAGCCCACTCTTGCCACCTGCCAGCAATCCGACAGGAGGTTCAGGATCCAGCTACACAAAGCAGGGTGAAGGCCGAGGTCTCTGAGCTTCTTGTCGAGCCTGGATGGAATATGGTATTGAATGCTGAACTGTAGTTCAAGAACAGCATTCTCACATAAGCATCCTTCTCCAGATGTGTAAGGATGGTGTGTAGGCTCTAGTGTCAATAGTGTCAGCCAGTTGTGTTGGTAGGTGAATTGTATGGAGCCCAGTTTGGGTGGTAGCATGCTGCTGATATAGTCCTTAACCAGCCTCTCAAAGTATTTGCTTACTATTGAGGTGACAAGTCCACTCAAATGAATAAGGAAGGTAGGAAAAAAATGTAAAATGTGCATTAGGCAGAATCTGTGTGGAGGGAAACAGAAGTTCTGTTTCTTCGTGGATGCTGACCTCCCTGCTGAGTGTTTACAGCATTGTTTTTTTTGTTTTATTTTCCAGTCCCTGTGGTTTTGTTTTTGTTCCCGTGAGGAAATCCCACGGCCTCAGGAAACTGATGCTCTCAGTGGGTGAGCATCTGGGGGACAGTGACCACCGCTCCCTGGCCTTTAGCATTATCATGGAAAAGGATAGAATCAGAGAGGACAAGAAATTTTTTAATTGGGGAAGGGCAAATTATGAGGCTATAAGGCTAGAACTTCCGGGTGTGAATTGGGATGATGTTTTGCAGGGAAATGTACTATGGACATGTGGTCGATGTTTAGAGATCTCTTGCAGGATGTTTGGGATAAATTTGTCCCGGTGAGGAAGATAAAGAATGGTAGGGCGAAGGAACCATGGGTGACAAGTGAAGTGGAAAATCTAGTCAGGTGGAAGAAGGCAGCATACATGAGGTTTAGGAAGCAAGGATCAGATGGGTCTATTGAGGAATATAGGGAAGCAAGAAAGGAGCTTAAGAAGGGGCTGAGGAGAGCAAGAAGGGGGCATGAGAAGGCCTCGGCGAGTAGGGTAAAGGAAAACCCCAAGGCATTCTTCAATTATGTGAAGAACAAAAGGATGACAGGAGTGAAGGTAGGACCAATTAGAGATAAGGTGGGAAGATGTGCCTAGAGGCTGTGGAAGTGAGTGAGGCCCTCAATGAATACTTCTCTTCGGTATTCAGCAATGAGAGGGAACTTGATGATGATGAGGACAATATGAGTAAGGTTGATGTTCTGGAGCAGTGGCCCCAACCACTGGGCTGCAAAGCATGTGCTACCGGGCCGTGAGGAAACGATATGAGTCAGCTGCACCTTTCCTCATTCCCTGTCACGCACTGTTGAACTTGAACATAGGGTTGCCAACTGTCCCGTATTAGCCGGGACATCCCGTATATTGGGCTAAATTGGTTTGTCCCATACGGGACCGCCCTGTCCCGTATTTCCCCCGCTAAGGTAGAGCGTTTCTACGAAACCATGCGTAAGCCGAAATGGCGTAAAGCGAAGAAGCAATTACCATTAATTTATATGGGAAAAATTGTTGAGCATTCCCAGACCCAAAAAATAATCTACCAAATGATACCAAATAACACATAAAACCTAATATAGCACTAACATATAGTAAAAGCAGGAATGATATAATAAATACACAGCCTATATAAAGTAGAAGTAGAAATATGTACAGTGTAATTTCATTTAACAGAATCGGGAAGATTAAGCCAAAACGGATGTGTAGAAAAAAACCGGCATGTACAAGCATGCGCACACAGGTGCCCACGCAAGGCTTCTTCGTCATGGTAGCCTTTCTCCGGGTGAGCACAAGTGTCTGGTATTTGACTGCTACTTTTGTCCCTTATTTGGGAGTGAGAAAGTTGGCAACTTTACTTGAACACACACTCCACCCCCCACAACTCCTGTCGGCCGGTCTGCAAGAATATTGTCAATATTAAAACGGTCCACAGTGCAAAAAAGGTTGGGGACCCCTGTTCTGGAGCATGTTGATATTAAGGGAGAGGAGGTACTGGAGTTGTTAAAATACATTAGGTCGGATAAGTCCCCGGAGCCTGATGGAATATTCCCCAGACTGCTCCACGAGGCAAGGGAAGAGATTGCTGAGCCTCTGGATAGGATCTTTATGTCCTCGTTGTCCATGGGAATGGTACTGGAGGATTGGAGGGAGGTGAATGTTGTCCCCTTGTTCAAAAAAGGTAGCAGGGATAGTCCGGGTAATTATAGACCAGTGAGCCTTACGTCTGTGGTGGGAAAGCTGTTGGAAAAGATTCTTAGAGGTAGGATCTATGGGCATTTAGAGAAACATGGTCTGATCAGAGACAGTCAGCATGGCTTTGTGAAGGGCAGATCGTGTCTAACAAGCATGATAGAGTTCTTTGAGGAGATGACCAGGCATGTAGATGAGGGTAGTGCAGTGGATGTGATCTACATGGATTTTAGTAAGGTATTTGACAAGGTTTCACACAGTAGGCTTATTCAGAAAGTCAGAAGGCATGGGATCCAGGGAAGTTTGGCCAGGTGGATTCAGAATTGGCTTGCCCGCAGAAGGCAGAGGGTGGTGGTGGAGGGAGTACATTCAGATTGGAGGGATGTGACTTGTGGTGTCCCACAAGGATCGGTTCTGGGACCTCTACTTTTCGTGATTTTTATTAACGACCTGGATGTGGGGGTAGAAGGGTTGGCTGGCAAGTTTGCAGACGACACAAAGGTTTGTGGTGGTGTGGATAGTGTAGAGGATTGTCAAAGATTGCAGAGAGATATTGATAGGATGCAGAAGTGGGCTGAGAAGTGGCAGATGGAGTTCAACACGGAGAAGTGTGAGGTGGTACACTTTGGAAGGACAAACTCCAAGGCAGAGTACAAAGTAAATGGCAGGATACTTGGTAGTGTGGAGGAGCAGAGGGACCTGGGGGTACATGTCCACAGATCCCTGAAAGTTGCCTCACAGGTAGATAAGGTAGTTAAGAAAGCTTATGGGGTGTTAGCATTCATAAGTCGAGGGAGAGAGTTTAAGAGTCGTGAGGTAATGATGCAGCTCTATAAAACTCTGGTTAGGCTGCACTTGGAGTACTGTGTCCAGTTCTGGTCACCTCACTATAGGAAGGATGTGGAAACATTGGAAAGGGTACAGAGGAGATTCACCAGGATGCTGCCTGGTTTAGAAAGTATGCATTATGATCAGAGATTAAGGGAGCTAGGGCTTTACTCTTTGGAGAGAAGGAGGATGAGAGGAGACATGATAGAGGTGTACAAGATAATAAGAGGAATAGATAGAGTGGATAGCCAGCGCCTCTTCCCCAGGGCACCACTGCTCAATACAAGGGGACATGGCTTTAAGGTAAGGGGTGGGAAGTTCAAGGGGGATATTAGAGGAAGGTTTTTTACTCAGAGAGTGGTTGGTGCGTGGAATGCACTGCCTGAGTCAGTGGTGGAGGCAGATACACTAGTGAAATTTAAGAGACTACTAGACAGGTATATGGAGGAATTTAAGGTGGGGAGTTATATGGGAGGCAGGGTTTAAGGGTCAGCACAACATTGTGGGCCGAAGGGCCTGTACTGTGCTGTACTATTCTATGTATGTTCTATGTAAACCTGCTCACATAATCAAGGACCCCTGTCATCTCCGAAATTCTCCTTTCTCCCAACTCCTTTTGGGCAGAGGATAGAGTGCTATGCAAAAGTCTTAGGCACCCTAGATTTTTTATATAAATTTTGTTTCAGATGTTTATTCTTTGTCTTTTGCATTATTAGAGTATCAGTATAAAAGAACACATTTTAGATTTGCAAACCTTAATTTTCCAAAAAAAAGTTACAAGGAATTTTTTGTACTTTGTTAAAGAAAGTAGTGCTAATGGTCAATGACATAATGAGTTGAATGAACTAGACTGATAACTGAAACAGAAACGGGTGCAAAAAGAATCAAACTAGACGAAGGACAACCAGACTAAAAGGTGAGGGTGTCGCATGTGTAAAAGTTTAAATCATCAATCCTTACACCATGGCAAGACTGAGCTTTGCAACAAGACACAATCTGGTCATCCTGCATCAGCAAACTCTTTCCAAAGCAGGAATTTTGCGGCAGACAGTTGTTAAAAGTTGTGCCCCAAGCACACAGCCAAGGTCACAAAGAACTATCTTCAGCGAGAGAAAGAACAAAGAATTCTGCAACAGAATTCCACAGAGCCCTGATCTCAACATCATCAAGACTGTCTGGGATAACCTGGAGAGATGGAGGCAAATGAGACAGCCAGATTCTGCAGAAGAACTGTGGCAAGGTCCCCAAGATGCTTGGAACAGCATACCAGTCGATTTTCTTATAAAACTGCACAGCAGTGTAATAAGAGAACTGATGCAGTTTTAAAGACAAAGGATGGTTACATTAAATATTGATTTGATTTAGTTTTTTACTGATTGCTACTCTTTATGGTAAATGTTTTTGATTTTGTTTGAGAAGTTTTTCATTTAATTATTTTCGAAAGCATCTTCACTTTTCAGAGTTTTTTACACATGCCTCAGACTTTTGCACAGTACTGTACATACTACAACACAAGGACAGCTCTTACCAGGGTCTTGAATGGACCCCCCTGTGCTAAAACATGAACCCTTGAGACTGCTTGTACTCATTACACTTGCATTCCGTTCATCTACCTGCATTGCAATGCCTCTGCAGCTGTAACACTATATACCGCATTTGGTTTTCTTTTTACAGCTTTATTATAATTACATATGGCATCATCTGTCTTGATGACATGCAAACCAAAGGTTTTCATTCATTTGACAATAAAGACAATTACCAGTTGTGATGAAGGGTTCTTGCCCCTCACTTTCTCTACACACAGATCCTACCTGGCCTAGCAATTTCTATTTTGACTTTGTACTTCCAAAATCCACATTTTTTTTTCCTGTGGGCTATCTCTGATTCTGACTGCATCAAGCTGTGTAGATTTTATGCTCCAAAAGCTTTCAAGTGGATCTGTGACCTAATTTCACATTCCAGGCTATTTGTCTCTTATACTTCCTTTCATTAATCTAAATGTACAAAACCCATCTTTAATATTAACAACACACAAAATGCTGGTGGAATTCAGCATGTCAAGGAAGCACCTATGAAGGGAAGTAAACAGTGAACGTTTTGGACTGAGACCTTTAATCTGGGCTTCATCATATTAACAATTCCCTTTCCTTCAATTGTTGTTTGAAGCAGGGCTTTCCAGACTTCTGCTACACTTCGTAAGTGGAACTTTCTAAATTCATTGCTAATTTACTATATATCCCGCAATATATTTGTTGATTACGTTCTGTGTTTTGTGTGAAGGAGTTACTTAGTACTGTATGTACTGTCACGTACACCGTGACGGGTTAAAGAACAAGCAGAAATGGAAAATATTTTGGAGTCCAGTATTGCTATTAACTAATGGTATTTATTAGTAATTATGCAATACAGTAATATAAATGCAGATATATCAAACAGGTTAGCAATGATTATATATATATGTGTGTGTGGAAATATATGAAAACCAAACTTCTTCAAGTCTAGGGGTAAGTAGATAGTCTTACGATGATGAGTAAAGTTCATTTCAGTTCGTGGTATTGAGTTGAGTAGTGATGGAGAGAGAGAGAGAGAGGGAGAGATTTGAGTCTTCAGGTGAGCTGATGCCGTCGATCTTCCCGTTGTCCTCTGAAATCCTTTAGAAGTCACTGAGTGTGACCACAACAAAGGGGACCGTTCTTCTGTGGTGGAATTATCAACCCAGTCGAGGGTCGGCCACACGAATAACTCCCCACCGGTCACACCTTTTTCACACTGCGAGAGCCACTGATCAATCCGCCTGATAGATCCTCCAAAACCCACCTTTTCTGTGGGCACAACAAAGCTCATTCAGTGTCCAAAACCATGTGTCTGTAGGTCTAACAGCTGACCTTCTATTTATCTCCCCGTGCTGAATACCAGCTGTCCATCAAGCAGCTCCTCCCTTCTCTCTCTGTAAGAACTTGGAAGCTGCCAGTGTCCTTGCAGAAGTGTAAACATGCTGCAGAGAAACTATAACATCAATTGTCCATCAAATAACTCCACCTCCCTCTCTTTCCATGGCAACCCAAAAGCTGACAGCAGTAGTCAGTGTCCTTGTAAAAGTGTAAACATGAGCTGAAAGACAGCCTCTGCCTCTCTCTCTCTCAGCAGAAATCCAAAAGTTAGTCTCAGTTCTTTCTTGTGCGTTAAAATGACAATCCACAGCAAAAAGGAACCCCAGGGGTACATAACAGTACATTCTACTGACCTCATCATGATCTATAACAGGGGGCATATATTCAAAGCAATTGATAGCAGGATTAGGCAAGAGATGACCATTTCACCCAGAAGGAGGAAGAGTATGGAACTTAATATCTGAATGGGTGATAGCAGAAATTCTCATCGCTCAAACATATACACTGTATCATTGCTTAAAATTTTAAAAATCATTTAAAAGTTGAGATAATCTGTTATCTTTTGTCATTGTCATCAAAACTATAATTAATCATGAATCCTTATTTTTTAATCTTGCAATTAATCTTAATTTTAAAAATACTCAGCATCCACATTAATAATAGATGAACTGCTCCATGTTAATAATAGATTGTTCATTTCTTCTACATTGGTTTTTACAGGACTTAATGTATACAAATTGGCCCACATAACAGTAGTCACACTTCAAAGGTACTCTAAGGGCAGTAAAGTGCTTTGAGGAGTCCTCAAGTACTATATAACCACAAGTTTTTTCATAGACCAAAAACACAGTCAATGCTGTTAAATTTTAAGGAGATTACTCTGGAATGAAAAGAGTTATAGATGGAGCTTTAAAGTGAAAATTCCACAGCTTAAACCATTGATGGCTGAATGTTCATGATTAATTCAGGGATGATCAAAAAGCCAGAGATGAAAGAGAGAATTCTTATCTGAAAATTGTATTATTGGATTCCAGTGGCAAAGATCTGATGGTAATAGAGTGAGTATTTGCAAAAGCAAAAATGACCAGGATGATTCTTCTTTCCCATAGATAGCCTCAGAAGTTGCAGACCAGAAGACAAGCTAGGCCAGTGTGGATAGGTCACCAGATTACTTAGGGGTGGATGAGAGATGGCAGAGGCAGGCAGATCTATAACTTTGCTGATGACACAACTGCTGATGGCTGAATCTCAGATGGTGACGATAACTGAGATAGGTCAGTTGCTCGAGTGGTTTCACATCAGTAAGACCAAGGAATTTATGTGGACTTCAGGAAGGGGGGTCGAGGGAACTCACCGAGGGATCAGCAGTGGAATGGGTGAGCAGTCTGAAGTTTCCGGTGTCAATATCTCCGAAGGTCTAGTCTGAGCCCAACATATTGATGTAATTACAAAGAGGGCACATCAGTGGCTATATTTCATTAGGAATTAAAGGAGATTTGGTATGTTGCTAAAGACTCTACCAAATTTTTACAGGGGTGCTACGGAAAGCATTCTAACTGGTTGGATCACCGTTTGGTACAGAGGGGCCACTGCACAGAATCAGAAAAAGCTGGGGAAGGTTGAAAACTCAGCCAGCTCCATCACGGGCTGTAGCCTCCCGAACATCGTGGACATCTTCAAAAGTCGATGCTTCAAAAAGGCGGCATCCATCATTAAGGTTCCCCATCGCCCAGGACATGCCCTCTTTTGATTGCTTCCATCAAAGAGGAGGTACAAGAGCTTGGAGACACACACCCAACTATTGAGGCATTTCTTCTTCCACTCCGCCATCTGAACAGAAAATGAACCAAACCATGAACACTACCTCACTATTTTTGCTCTCTTTTTGTATTACTTATTCAATTTATGTTTTTATGTACATATATTTCTGACTGTATTTTAATGTATTGTTGTGTACTGCTTTCACAAAACAACATATTAAACCTGATTCCGAGATTCCCCATGTGACTGGGTGAGTGAATAGTTTTGCAACTCAAGAAGATACAGATTGTCTGATTGGTTGGGCAGAAGAAAGAAAAATACACCTTAATTCAGGGATGTGTGAGATAATATGTATGGGAACTGTAATGTGTCAAAATAATATACAATAAATGGAAACATAATGAGCCAAGGAAGAATTTGTATTGTATACCCTCAAATCTGTAAAGGCAACAGGGTAAGTCAATTAACGTGGTTAGAAAGGGATAAGGTTTCCATTATAGACTGAGGCAAAGAATATCAGAATTATATTAGAATAATATACAGGTTGATTACTGCAGCTTGAAGACTTCAAAGGAAAGATATTTTTGTAATGGAGATGTTGACGAAGAGATCCACCAGGACTGGAAAGCAGTAACTATGTGGAGAGATTAGTGAAACTAGGTTGTTTTGTTTTTGCAATAGCACCTTAATGGAAATTTCACAAAAAGTGATTTCGGGATTGAAAGGCTTCTCATATGAGGAACCTTCGAAGCCCTGGGCTTGTACTCACTGAAATTCAGAAGAATGGGGGGGCGGGGAATCGCATTGAAACCTATCAAATGTTGAAAAGCCTCGATAGAGTGGACGTGGAAAGGATGTTTCCTATGGTGTGGGAGTCTAAGACCAGAGAACACAGCCTCAGAGTAGAGGGATGCCCATTTAGAACGGAGATAAGAAGGAATTTATTTACCAGAGAGTGGTGGATCTGTGGAATTCGTTCACAGGCGGCCATGGAGCCAAAAGCATTGTGAGTGTATTTAAGGCAGAGCTTGATAGATCCTTGATTAGTCAGGGCATGATGGGATATGGGAGAAGGCAGGAGAATGGGGCTGAGAGGGAAATTTCAGCCATGATGAAATGGCACAGATTCTTTGGGCCAAATGCTCTAATTCTGCTCCAGAAGTTCTTCTTGCTTTTAAATAGTATCTGGATATATACTTGAGGGGCGGTGACCAGTAAGGTTACAGATCCCGTGCAGAAAGGACAGCCGAGGAGCTTGTTTCCTACCTGCCTGGAAGTGATAGATCAAATGGCCTGTTCCTTGTTCTTGGCTGATAAATGTTCCGTGATTTACAATTGCCGGGGAGGAGGGGTGGTGGTGTTGGGTCTGTGAATTAAGGGAGCTTAAGCTCACAGTTGAGTTCAAATGCCATCACAGCAGCTGTAGAAATTTAATTCAGTTAATTAAATAATTGAAAATTAAAAGGTGAGAAGGGGGAGCTTGTCTCAGAAGTGGTGACCAGAAAACTGATAGACAGTAAGATAAACCTGGACATCATGGGCGAAGGATGAAAGCTGAAATCTTTAAGAGGAACATGAGGGGGAACATCTTCACTTAGAGATGGTGAGAGTGTGGAACGAGCTGCCAGCAGAAGTGGTGGATGTGGGTTCGATTTCAGCAGTTAGGGGAATTGGGTACATGAATGAGAGGGGTAAGGACGTAGGGTTCAGGTGCAGGTCAATGGGACTAGGCAGAATAATAGTTTGGCATGGACTAGACGGGCCAAGTGCTGTTACTGTGCTGTAGGGCTCTATGACTCTAACTATGACTGGTTCTGTAATCTTTAGAGAAGGAAATCTACATTCTTTCCTGATTCTGTTACCACAGTCATCAAAGTGATTGATTGGTAACACCCCCCCCCGCCGGCCTCCCGATGTGGCCTCGCATTCAATTGCACCATAATGGACGGTTACGCTAAACAGAGTTTCTGCATTGAGCTAGGTGCTGGTTCTCAATACGGCAATGCCCTTCCTCTCCCAGTTGGCCTTGCAAAGACCTACTCATAAACAGGTAGGGACTGATGCCTAGGCTAGGGGATCAGTTCCCACAGACTGGCCAGCCAACTGACCAGCATATCACAGTCACCGGATGTGTCCAGTCCTACTGGCAGCATAAACATCCTGGGGATGATATGGTGGGAGGGTGTGGCACTGGGGACTTCTCAATTTTGACTCTAGACCTCATAATGTCTCAGGGCACCTGGAAGAAAACCTCTTGATTACCACTGTCAGGTGATGAATTAGGACTCCACCATGTTGGCTAAATCAAGGGCACATTATGCACTCTGGCTGGTAGACGTCAGAGTCCATTATTAGGATGTGGCACCTCTGTTGACAGAGTCTATCAGTGACAGGATTTGAGTCAACTCACACATGGGACTATCCCATTCCCATTCTGATATGTCTATCCACAGCCTCCTCTACTGTCAAGATGAAGCCACACTCAGGTTGGAGGAACAACACCTTATATTCCGTCTGGGTAGCCTCCAACCTGATGGCATGAACATTGACTTCTCTAACTTCCATTAATGCCCTTCCTCCCATTCTTATCCCATCCCTTCCTTCCTTCCTTCCTTCCTTATTTATTTATTTATTTATTTATAATTTTTTCCCTTTTTTTCTCTCTCTGTCCCTCTCACAATCACTCCTTGCCTGTTCTCCATCTTCCTCTCCCCTCCCCCTTTCTTTCTCCCTGGGCCTCCTGTCCCGTGATCCTCTCATATCCCTTTTGCCAATCACCTGTCCAGCTCTTGGCTCCATCCCTCCCCCTCCTGTCTTCTCCTATCATTTTGGATCTCCCCCTCCCTCCCCCCACTTTCAAATCTCCTACTAGCTCTTCTTTCAGTTAGTCCTGATGAAGGGTCTCAGCCCAAAACGTCGACTGTGCTTCTTCCTAGAGATGCTGCCTGGCCTGCTGCGTTCACCAGCATTTTGTGTGTGTTGCTGGGACTATATGGGTTTACCATCAAGTGCTCTGGTCTCCACCCACATCCCAAAGATGTGGAGGCTGTTTGGTTAAGTGGACACTGCAAATTGCCTTCTTGTAAATGAATGGTCGACTTCGGAGGAGTTGGTAGAAATTCTGTGGAAAATGTTGGGAAAGGATTTGTGTAAAACTGGGTGTTCGATCGTTGCTGCAAGTTTGTTGGGTCCCTGTGACTGTAATCTCTCCATTTAAACAACATCGCCTTCTGGATCCTGCCAGCGGAGGTGCTTGTTCTGGTTGCTGGCTGCCACATCGATTTTGATAAGCTGCCCTCTGTTCTTGGCATTCAGTAAAGTGGATCCATTGGTGTTTAGAGCTGAGATGATTCTGACAGAATCGACATATTATGAAGCAACAAACAGAATGCTGGAAAAACTCAGCAGGTTAAGCATGAAATCCTGTTTTTGGAAGAGGTAACCAAGAGGATAGGTTAGGGTAGGGCAGTGGATGTTGACTATATAGATTTTAGCAAGGCCTTCAACAAGGTCCCACATGACAGGATGGTCTGGAAGGTTAGATTGCGTGGGATACAGGGAGAGATAGCAAACTGGATTTGTAATCGGCTCGATGCTCCAAGATTGCTTCTCACACTGGAGCTGTGTCACAGGGATTGGTGCTGGCATCTTTGTTGTCCGTTACTTATAAAACAATTTAGATGTAAATGTACAAGGGGTGGTTAGCAACATTGCAGATCATCTTAAAATAGGTGGTATCGTGGTATAAAAATTACAGGGGCATTTCGATCACATTTTAAGTGAGCTAAAAACTGGTGTAAGTTCTTGGATAAGCAAGATGCGTTGCATTTTAGCAAGTCAAACCAGGGTGGGCTTAACAAGTCGAACCAGGTATACAGCGGCTGGTTGGATTATGGGGAGCGTTGTGGAACAGAGGGACTTAGGAGTATGAGTTAAAGGTGACACCATTTTCAATTAACAAGTCGACATGGTTGTGAAAAGGCAGTGGAATGCTGGCCTTCATCAGTCAAAGCAGGGAGTACGGAAATTGCGTCATTATGTTGCAGTTATATAAGTTGTGGTGAGCCTTGACTTTGGAGTATCGTGTGCTTACAGTCGTCTTGCTATAAGAAATACATTATACATTATTAAACTGGAAAAAAGTGCAGAAGGTTTACAAGGACGCTGCTGGGCTTCCAGAGCCTGAATTACAAAGAGAGGTTGGCAGACTAGGACTTCATTCCTTGCAATGTAGGAGATTGAAGGGTGACCTTACAGAAGTGTTTAATATCATGAGACCATAGATAGGATTAACACATGAAGCTTTTGTTCTCAGCGAAGGGGAACTAAAACATTGAACAAAACATAAGTTTAAGGTGAGAGGTGAAAGACTTAAAAAGGCTCTGAGAGGCAGCCTCTTCATACAGAGGGTTGAGTGCACACGGAATAAGCTGCCAGAAGAAGTGTTTGAGGTAAGTACAGTGACAACATTTGGATAAGTTGGCACTATAGTCGGTATGGACGAGTCGGAATGAAGGGCCTGTTCCCTTGCTCAATAATACTATGACTCTAGGTGCTATGCGTGAGTGCAGTGGATACCGGCTTAGCAATGGACACACTCATCAAATCCGTCTTCTCACAGGGGAACCAGGAGTCTCTTCGCAGCTGCCAATTAGGGTGGACTTCCGAGCAGCCCAGACATTGTGGAAACTTGTGGCTTCTTTTGTTTTGGGACAACTGGGGTTGACAGGTTGTCAGAGAGGTGCTGTCTGAGGAGGATTATCTTTATAGCTCGTTGCACCTTCGTCATTGATTTTCCTGCAGCCATGCCCGTTTGCGTTGGGTCCAGGTTCAGCAGATCAGGAAGTTGCTGGCCCTTGTAATGGTGGGGAGAATGTGGGTAGCCTCGCAGTCTCTTGTCCAGAGATGCCTGGGCACCAGCCCTCCCACTGAGCACGAGTTTATAGATAGTGGAGATGTGCTTTACTATTGCTGCAGTTGGTCTACGACATTTACACTAAACCACAACCTATGGATGAGATCAATGCTCTCTCACATCCTATCATTCATAGCAGTGGGCATTTCTAGGAGCTAATAGGAAGGGGAGGCTTGAAGAACATCACAACCTCAAATAGTGCTGAGCCACAACACGTGAATGCCTTGGACAGAACTGGAGCACTTACAGTCATCCCCAAGTAGGAGTCTGGAGTGACTGAACCACCTTGGCAGCCCCCTGAAATATCCACCATCACAAAGGTCACCGAATCATTCATCCTGTTGAATAAAAATTAACACTTGCATTCTACAAGCCCCAGTTAATAAACATCTGCAACAAAAGTGAGTTAAATCACCTCATTGGACCTATCCCAATCCTCATGGAAGAATACTATTTCTTCTTAAAGTCCATTATAACTTGGCTTCATTGTTCCCATGCATTTTGTTGCCCTGAGCACTGCAGATAAATAACTTCTAGATAGAGGGATTTATAGTGGGGAATGGCAATGGAAACGTTGTTTTATAGTGGGGATTTGCACTGGTCAGGAATGGATAGAATAGGTACATTCAGTAGGAAGGCACACCAAGGGGTGTTGGTAGAAGCAGGTACGTTAGTAACATTTCAGAGGCATTTAGACAGACACATGTATAGACAAGGGAAGGAGGAACATAAGCCAGATGGGATTAGTTTAAGTTGTTATCATAGTCAACACAGACATTGTGCACTGAAGGTCTGTTCTAGTGCTGCATTGTTCTATGTTCTACAAGTCAGTTATTCCTGGTGAAGGAGTTTATATCCTATCAAGGTACAGAGGATGTGACTCTGCATCTCCAGTTGAACGAGAGGAGCTGAAGACCACTTGGGATGGACGGCAGAATGCTTTAACGGTTTAGATCTATTGTTCGTGCATCGTTACATACATTTTTCTCTATAAATTGAAATTTGACTGACGGCATCATGTCAATCAAATGACAATTCAAGAGGGAACACAATGTGAACAATTAAGTGTAAGTGGGTAGCAGACCAGGTTTTAATTCAAAGTTGAATTTATTGTCAGATCCACAATTGAATTGAATTGACTTTATTACTTACAGTTGACTTTATAGTATGTACAACAGGCTAGTCAGTATAACATAGAAATACAGCTGTGTCAGCATGAGTTAATCAGTCTGATGGCCTGGTGGAAGAAGATGTCCTAGAGCCTGTTGGTCCTGGCTGTCGGATGGTAGCAGCTGGAACAATTTGTGGTTGGGGTGACTTGGGTCTCCAATGATCCTTTTCACACACCTGTCTTTGTAAATGTCCTCAATCATGTGAAGTTCACGTCTATAGATGCGCTGGGCTGTCCACATCACTCTTTGCAGAGTCCTGTGAACGAGGGAAGTACAGTTCCCATACCAGGCAGAGATGCAGCCAGTCAGGATGCTCTCATAGAAAGTTCTTAGGAGTTGGGGGCCCACACCAAACTTCTTCAAATGTCTGAGGTGAAAGAGATGCTGTTATGCTTTTTTCACCACACAGCTGGTATATACAAACCACGTGAGATCCTCGGTGATGTTTATGCCAAGGAATTTAAAGCTGTTCACCTTCTCAACCTCAGATCCATTGATGTCAATGGCCTGTCTCCATTCCTCCTGTAGTCCACAACCAGCTCCTTTGTTTTTGCGACATCGAGGGAGAGGTTGTTTTCTTGACACCACTGTGTCAGGGTGATGACTTCTTCTCTGTAGGCTGCTTCATTATTATTTGAGAATAGGCCAATCAGTGTGGTGTTGTCAGCAAAGTACTTGTATGCATGGGTGCACTCTTGCCGCAGCTTCCAGGTGCATAGAATCGTATAACCAAGAAAAGTATACAGTAAATAAAACATAAATTATACACAATATTTACAAGGAAAAACAAAATTAGAATGAAGCTAAGTCATTTCAGTGTAAAGAGACTTGTTGTTCACTGGTTAAGACTATAAAACATAGGAAAGAATTAGGCCATTCAGCCCATCAAGTCTGCTCTGCTATCCCATTATGGCTGATTGTGGATCCCACTCAACCCCATACACCTGCCTTCTTGCATATCATTTGATGCCCTGACCAACTAGGAAGCTATCAACTTTTGCCTTAAATCTACACACAGACTTGGCCTCCACCACAGTCTGTGGCAGAGCATTCCTCAGATTCATACTCTCTGGCTGGAAAAGTTTCTCCTTACTTGTGTTCTAAAGGGTCGCCCCTCAATATTGAAGCAGTACTCTCTAGTTCTGGATACCCCCAACATAGGGAACGTCCTTTCCATGTCCACCCTCTCTAGTCATTTCAACATTCGGTAGGTTTCAGTGAGATCCCCCTGCATTCCTCTAAATTCCAGTGAGTACAGGCCCAAGGCTGCCAAATGCTCCCCATATGTTAACCCCTTCATTCTCAGAATCATCCTCATGAACCTCCTCTGGACCCTCTCCAACGACAACACATCCTTTCTGAGATATGGGGCCCAAAACTGTTGGCAATACTCCAACTACAGCCTGACTAGTGTCTTAAAAAGCCTCAGCATTATTCTCCTTGCTTTTATATTCTATTATCCTTGAAATAAATGCCAACAATTCATTTGGCTTCTTTCCCACAGACTCAACCTGTAAATTAACCTTCTGGGAGTCTTGCATGAGGACTCCTAAGTCCCTTTGATGTTTGAACTCTCTCCCCATTTAAATAATAGTCCACACTATTTTTTCCTTTTATCAAAATGCATTATCATACATTTCCCAACATTGTATTCCACCTGCCACTCTTTTGCCCATTCTTCCAATTTGTGTAAGTCCTGCTGCAATTGCATTGCTTCCTCAGCACTACCTACCCCTCCACCCATCTTTGTACCACCCGCAAACTTTGCCACAAAGTCATCAGTTCCATTATCCAAATCATTGACAAAGAAATTGGTCCTAAAATGACCCCTGAAGAACAATACTAGTAACTGGCAGTCAACCAGACAGGGCTCCTTTTATTCCCATTCACTGCCATCTGCCTGTCAGCCATTCCTCTATCCATGCCAGTATCTTTCCTGTAATGCCACAGGATTTATCTTATTAAGCAGCCTCATGTGTGGCAGCTTATCAAACACCTTCTGAAAATCCAAGTCAATGACATCCACTGCCTCTCCTTTGTCCAACCTGCTTGTTATTTCCTCAAAGAACTTTAACAGATTTGTCAGGCAAGATTTCCCCTTGCAGAAACCAAGATTTCCCCTTGCAGAAACCATGCTGACTTTGACTTATTTTATCATTAGTCTCCAAGTACCCCGAAACCTTATTCTTAATAATAGACTCCAACACTTTCCCAACCACTGAAGTTAGGCTAACTGGCCTATAATTTCCTTTCTTTTGCCTTCTTCCCTTCTTAAAGAGTGAAGTGACATTTGCAATCTTCCAGTCCTCTGGGACCATGTCAGAATCAAATTATTCTTAAAGGATCATGACCAATGCATCTGTTATCTCTTCAGCAACCGCTCAGCAACTCTGGAATGTAGTCCAACTGGCTCAAGTGACTTATCCACCTTAAGACCTTCAAGTTTGCCTGGCACTTTTTCCTTTGTAATAGCAATGGGGGTCACTCTTGCTCCCTGACACTCATGGACCTCTGGCGCACTGCTAGTGCCTTCCAAAGTGAAGACAGATGCCAAGTATCCATTAAATTCATTTGCCATTTCTTTGTCTCCCATTACTACTTCACCAGCATCATTTTCCAGTGGTTCAATATCAACTCTCACCTCCCTTTTACTTCTTAGTCATAGTCATAGTCATACTTTATTGATCCCGAGGGAAATTGGGTTTCGTTACAGTTGCAGCAACCAAGAATAGAGTATAAATATAGCAATATAGAACCATAAATAATTAAATAATAATAAAAAAACTTTTGATACCCTGCTTTATATTTTTGGCTAGTTTGCCCTCACATTTCATTTTATCCCTTCTTATAGTTTTTTTAGTTGCCTTTTGTTGGATTTTTAAAAGCTTCCAAATCATCCAAATTCCCACTTAATTTTGCTACATTATATGCCCTTTTCTTTGGCTTTTATGTAGTCCTTAATTTCCCTTGTCAGCCATGGTTGCCTACCTCGGTCATTTGAGAACTTTTGTTCTGTGGGAACTATTAGAACTATTCCTAGAAACTTCAGCCATCTCTGCTCTGCCGTCATCCCTGCCAATATCCTACTCCAATCCATCTGGACAAGCTCCTTTCTCAAGCCTCACTTTATTCCATTGCGATACTGATACATGTGACTTATGCTTCTCCCTTTCAAATTCTAGTATGAATTCAATCATATTATGTTCACTGCTTCCTGGGGGTTCCTTTACATTAAGCTCCCTAATAAGATCTGTGTTATTACACAACACCCAGTCTAAGCTAGCCTTTCCCCAAGAAGGCTCAAGCACAATCTGCTCTAAATATCCAGCTCATAAGCATTCAACAAATTCTCTCCTTTCTGATGCA